>NW_025781304.1:0-43384 GCF_021130785.1 Homalodisca vitripennis | reverse complement strand
AGTCTTTTCCGTAGGCACATCTACAAATATGCTCTAATAAGTAATGAAGGGTTTCAGATTTTTTCCATCATTATAAATTACAAAATATATAACTCTATGTTTGGTGGATTGGAATTTAACCCTCTTCCTCAGGTTTAAAAAACCCTAACTTACACTTAAAACCTAAAAATGGTGGCAACAGACTGACACAGAAAAAAATGTATTGTAATACCTGACCGGTTACGCCAATAGCTTGAGTTCAGACTGGAGAAAATGTACTTGCACTTAACTGATATCCTCTACACTAAAGTCAAGACTACAAACAACAAATCACACATGCACTAAGGAAAGTGGAGCTTATCACTTCAGCTTGATTCTCAAAATGCAACAAATGCACTTGCACTTAACTGATATCTCTACACTAAAGTCAAGACTACAAACAAAAAATCACACATGCACTAAGGAAAGTGGAAGCTTATCACTTTCAGCTTGATTCTCAAAATGCAACAAATGCACTTGCACTTAACTGATATCTCTACACTAAAGTCAAGACTACAAACAAAAAATCACACATGCACTAAGGAAAGTGGGAGCTTATCACTTCAGCTTGATTCTCAAAATGCAACAAATGCACTTGCACTTAACTGATATCTCTACACTAAAGTCAAGACTACAAACAAAAAATCACACATGCACTAAGGAAAGTGGAGATTATCAACTTCAGCTTGATTCTCAAAATGCAACAAATGCACTTTGCACTTAACTGATATCTCTACACTAAAGTCAAGACTACAAACAAACAAATTCACACATGCACTAAGGAAAGTGGAGATTATCACTTCAGCATTGATTCTCAAAATGCAACAAATGCACTTGCACTTAACTGATATCTCTAACACTAAAGTCAAGACTACAAACAAAAAATCACACATGCACTAAGGAAAGTGGAGCTTATCACTTCAGCTTGATTCTCAAAATGCAACAAATGCACTTGCACTTAACTGATATCTCTACACTAAAGTCAAGACTACAAACAAAAAATCACACATGCACTAAGGAAAGTGGAGATTATCACTTCAGCTTGATTCTCAAAAATGCAACAAATGCACTTGCACTTAAGTGATATCTCTACACTAAAGTCAAGACTACAAACAACAAATCGCACATGCACTAAGGAAAGTGGAGCTTATCACTTCAGCTTGATTCTCAAAATGCAACAAATCACACATGCACTAAGGAAAGTGGAACTTATCACTTCAGCTTGATTCTCAAAATGCAACAAATGCACTTGCACTTAACTGATATCTCTACAATAAAGTCAAAGACTACAAACAACAAATCACACATGCACTAAGGAAAGTGGAGATTATCACTTCAGCTTGATTCTCAAAATGCAACAAATGAATGCACTTGCACTTAAACTGATATCTCTACACTAAAGTCAAGACTACAAACAACAAATCACACATGCACTAAGGAAAGTGGAACTTATCACTTCAGCTTGATTCTCAAAATGCAACAAATGCACTTGCACTTAACTGATAATCTCTACACTAAAGTGTCAAGACTACAAACAACAAATCACACATGCACTAAGGAAAGTAGAGATTATCACTTCAGCTTGATTCTCAAAATGCAACAAAATGCACTTGCACTTAACTGATATCTTCTACACTAAAGTAGAGACTACAAACAACAAATCACACATTGCACTAAGGAAAGTGGAGCTTATCACTTCAGCTTGATTCTCAAAATGCAACAAATGTGATTGCAACTTAAAACCTTGTACACATTGTATAATGCTGAACTGTTTATCAGCAAATTGAAATTTTAAACCACTTTTTTGTTACATATATTATAAACTTCGAAACAATAAGATAGATTTTGACTAATATGTAAGCATAGATTCTATGTGGAGGTCAGGTTTTGAATTATGTTTAAGGCACAAGTCTCCTATCTCACCAAATGTCTATAATGTTAGTTGGAGTAGGTCTTGGAGGATGGATAGGGTGCTAATGAATGTGTATGAATGTATGTGTACTAAATTCTTAAAGGGACCTTTATTATTTAATTTTGTTTTATTTTAAATGTAGTAATTTTATTTGACTTAAATATTATACTATTATATTAGGGTTAATTGTAAGACAGGGCCTAATGGGCCCTAAATTCACCCTTTTGTATATATGATACAAATAAAGTCATTTGGAATTTGGGCAACTGTAGTCCACATTTGTAGTAGGGAAGGGATGTAACTTTGTACTAGGGACCAGATTTCAGCTGCTTAGGAGGTGTCCCCTTAGTGTAACGTAATGTTAAAATCTGCCTTTTCAAATTCCCGCCTCTGTTGTACCGGTATCATTAGTATCCTAACCCCCCTAGTATCACTACATAACACTGCCACCAATACCCTCCCCCTAATTTATATTATTCTAAAAGTTGTGATATAATAAAGACAATTCTAAAAAATCTTAAAGTAAAATGTGAAATTATTAATTTATAAACAGCATTTCCTAAACTGTAGACATAACTTTGAACGGTTTGCTGTATCTTCTCAGGATGTTAATTTTAAAATCAACGATTAAAACAGTTTTTCCCGTGTCTACTTTTTTGACATTTTAACTAAGTAATAAATACAACTATATTGTAGCACGATAATCACTACACAATTACATAGCATGAGATTCACTGTACTGTCTCTGATTCTCAGATCATTTAATCTTTTTATTACAAATAATCAACCTACACATTTTAATTCCTGCATTGATAATATTATTGTTAATTTTAATAAAAGGCTATTTACTACTACACTTGGTGAACATTGTCTTGCAGACCATGTACCCCTTTTTTTAAAAATGTTTTCCACAAAGCACTTACAGAACAATCAAAACATGTTGCAAGCTAGTAATGGTTTTATTAAAAGGCCACAGTGATGAAAGTCTGGATCAGTTTATTTATTATTTAAAGAAAGAAAGTTGGGACATGATAGATGATTTTTAAGCAAAATAAAATTGACATTAAAACACTTTTTAATAGTTTTTTTAAAAAAATGTGTTTGACTTATGGCACTATTGCTCACCCTTAGTAAAAACCTCAAATAAATCACGGTTCTAATAACACTAAACTTGTCAAGTGGTATACACCGGAACTAGCCAAAACAAGAAATGAAATGCTTGCATTATTCACAATTTATAAAAGTTTGAATTTAAGGGGGTCAGAGCAAACTCAGGCAGCTTATAATGTATATATTCAACATAAAAAAAGGTATAGGAAATGAATTAACACTAGCAAAAAAAGTTGCAGTTGAGCAGTTATATTAGTAAAGCTCCTAACCAATGCAGGGCTGCTTGGAAGGTGATTAGTAATGAACATTCACCTACACACAGTCAAGATGTAAATTTGGATCCTGAGGAATTCAACCAGTATTTCATAAACTCAATTAAAGAGCTTAGTGAAGGAAATTCCCCCCAGGCACCATAGTCCTGATTACTTTCTGGGAGAACGAATGATTGATTCAAAATTCATTTGTTTGGCTAACAGTTACAGCCGAGGATGTTATTAAAAGGCTGTGTCAAAATTCTCAAATTCAAAAGCTATGGACTATTATTGGTTGTCGAATTTCATTATTAAAAGTTACTATATGAATTTATAAGTGAACCCCTAGCGATAATTTTAAATAACTGCATGAATGAGGGATTTTTTTCACCTTTACTAAAGGTGTCAAAAGTTACTCCAGTGTTTAAGAAAGGTGCCAAAAATTTTGTACATAACTATCGTCCAATCTCAATTGTCCCTATATTTTCTAAAATTTTTGAATCAATTATGTACAACCAGCAGAATGGCTATTTTGAGTTTTCATAATTTTAATTTCAAATAGTCAATATGGCTTCCGCCAGGGAAGATCTACAACTTCGGCTGTATTAAACATAATTAATCATACCCTAGAGGCTTTTGAAAAAAAAGGATTTCCTCTTCATTAGTTTTATGTGACCTCAGTAAAAGCATTTGACAGTGTCCTTGTTGATGTTCTTTCTTGATAAGCTTGCATTTTAACGGTGTTGGTGATTGTGCTTTTAAGACTTATTAAGTCATATCTTTCCAATAGATTGCAATATGTATGTGTCAGGAGGTAAATGCTCTCAAATGAAAACCGTGGAAACTGGTGTTCCACAGGGTTCTATTCTTGGGCCTTTTTTCTTTATCGTTTATATTAATGATCTTCCTAAAAACCTCAATACTCATTCAGTGATTTACGCTGATGATACCACCTTACTTTCTAGTCATCATAATTTAGACTGTTTGGCACAAATTACCCAACAATCTGAGAAAAG
This sequence comes from Homalodisca vitripennis, assembly GCF_021130785.1. Lineage (NCBI taxonomy): Eukaryota > Metazoa > Arthropoda > Insecta > Hemiptera > Cicadellidae > Homalodisca > Homalodisca vitripennis. The sequence goes on along the minus strand of NW_025781304.1, from coordinate 39,077 downwards.
GGCTTATGAATGGTTTTGCAGCAAATAAGCTAGCATGCAATTTGGATAAAACACAGTGTATTACTTTAAGCCTCAAACAGGAAATCAATTTGGTATCGGTCAAGCTCCTAGGAAATTAAATGTAGACTCAAAATTAAACTGGTCAACTCATATAGATACTGTCCTGTAACAAAATCTTTAGAGTAAATTACTTACTTTGGAAACTCAAAAGTTTTGTTAGTCCAGAGTATTTAAGATTGGCATATTTTGGGCTTTTTCAGTCGCACATATTGTATGGTCTACTTGTATGGGGTCATTCTTCAACATGTCATTGACATTCTTGTGCTACAGAAAAAGGCTGTTCGTAATATTGGAGGAGCCAACCCACTTCAACACTGCAAACCTCTTTTTGTACAATTTCAAATTCCCACAATAGTAAATCTTTATATTTTTCAAGTTTTATTGGTATACAAAATCTAATTTGAATCTTTTTCATACAAGACAGGAGATCCATCAATACAACACTAGGGGAAGGAATAAGATTGATATATTGCCTCACAGACTAGCTAAAAACTAAAAGCTCGTTTAAATTAAATTTTATAAATTTTTTTAATAAGCTGCCTGATGATGCGAGACTTGTTTCCTTTAAAATATAAAAAAAAAGTTATATGATTGGCTAGTGAAAAATCCTTTTTACAGCATTGAGGAATTCATGAATTGCTATATTAATGTTAGGTTTTAGTTTATAACTACTTAAATTACTTTTATTTTATTGCTACATTACTTAAATTTCATGTGAACTTTTTACAACACTTTTGTGTTAATGTAATTTTTAGCTCTAACAATGTATGTAATTTTAAAATGACTTGTCCTATTTCTGTAAACAGATCAATGGAATAAATGATTCTTATTCTTCTTATTCTGTTAAGACAATACTACATGAACTGATCAACTGTGATTATACTCGGCCGAATTTTATTGTGACTATACAAGGTTTCTGTACTTATTGTTGCACCCAGCTTTGGGCGTGTCAGACTATACAAGTATTTGTTAGGCAGGCAGACCACATATCCAGTTTGTTATTAAATCAGTGTTGAAATGGAAGTAGAAGAAAATCGTTTGTGTAGATCTAATGCATTTGCTTTGTTGTCTGCACTTTTTGATTCTGCGTAACTTTAGTCCTACATCTTTTATTTTTATTACAGTACTAACATTTCTTACAGCTGACATTGTAACTGAACTTGACATTGTTCAATTTTCCACAATACACTTATCTGTATTGGGATTTATGGGATGTGATATGTTATGAATAAACTATGAAGGATATTCAGAAAAAAACATTTTGGTATAAATAAAAAACACAGTACAAGAAAAAATTGTATTATATACATTTGAAAGTGACTCTAAAATACATAGTCATCTTAAAAATTTGGGCATTTATCACATTGGTGAAACTAGTTTTTCAAACTCCAGCATTATAAAATTCTGCCGCCTGAGACTTCAAACCAGGTAGTCACACTGTCTGTAGTTCCATGTTGTTACCACGCTGTGTCACAAAGCCAAGTCTTTATGGCTGGAAACATGTGGTAGTTGCTGGGTGCAAGGTCAAGACTACTCGAGGGTTTCTCGAATCCAATAGGCCGTGTGGTTGTGCAAAAACAAAATTTTTCCTCTGTGCTTATATTTTATTGCTCTTCTTAACTTTTCTTAACCAGGTTTCCCAATACCTCACAGAATGTGTGGTAGTGCCATGTTCTAAGAAATCAACAAGAAGGACTCCTTTCCTGTCCCTAAAGCCATTTGCCATAATCTTCCGTGCCAACAATGTTTGCATACATTTTCTTGGTTTATTTGGGGAGTGTGTGTGCTCCCACTCCATAGACTGTAATTTGGTTTTGCAATTCATCTGTTTTTACCCAAGATTCGTCTCCTGTCATGATTCAATCAAGCATCGGAATCACCATCTTTATTGTAAATGTCAATGAAGCAGCCATTACGCTGATTTTTATGAGTTTATGTTAAGATTTTTGGTACCCATCTTGCATGAAATTTATGGTAACCTAACTTTTAACGTAACAATTTTCTTATAACAAACTCCTTGAAATTGGAGGAAAACTAAGTGAGAGTTCTATTATTGTGAATCACGGTCTTTAATTTTTTTCATTGAATTTAGAGGACAATTTTTATCGGTCACAATGCCTTGGCTGCCCACTTCATTTGTCATCATGCACATTTTTTTTCTTTTACCCAAGGGAAAAGAGACAGTTGTCTCCGCACAAAAGTCCTAAAAAGGCCCTTTTGCACCTCCCTTTTTTCTTGTGTTTTGTGCCCTCAAAATCTGACACTTTTACTAGAAGCAAAATCAAATCTGAAGGCTCCTGTTCTCTGATGATTCTTGGGGCTGAGAAGATATGCCCCTAGTAACTATTTCGTACTTTTAGATATAGTTTAGCCATATGTGTTCCGCTGATTCTTCTGCTTTTTCCGCAGAGGTCTGCATTCATCAGTCTGGACTAAGACCCCATCTTCATAAATTGTTTTCTAGGGGGGCCATGTCCTGTCAGCATCCCTACTATCAATCTTATGTCTTCCTTACTTTTTTCTAGGAGAGATGCCCATCTTTTACCATAAGGAGAGATAAACATTTTTTATTGTCTTAATTCTGAGGCCCTATTCCAGTTGAAGGATCTAATCCTCTTTTCCCAATCTTTTACAAGAGCTTGGCTGCAGGAGAAAGCTACAGCCTGTCTTAGGCCCTACCATTAGGAATTCTGTAACTATTTTGGCGAGGGTATCTGCTTTTCGTTTCCATGAATGCCCTCATGGCTCGGCACCCAACCGAGTGTAACTCTGTTCTTCCTTGCCAGTTTCTGTCTGTGCAGCCTGGCTATCAGAGAGGATTAAATATTCTGCTCCTTATAGGTCGTCAGCGTAGCATTGTAGTCTTATTCCCTTCTTTCATGCTTTAGTTAGGTTGTCGATCACCATCGCCCACAGGAGAAAGACAGTACCATTTTTGGAAGCAGCCTTTCCAGGCCATGATAGTAGCCTGATCTTTGCTGTAACTTCTCTACCTTTTAGGAGGGCTACTATTCCTGATTCTTACACAAGGAATTTACTCCCTCTGGTACAATTTTCAGACTGGCTCCCTCACAAGATTGAAAAGTTTCTTGTTTTCCTTTCAGCCATTCTACTGTATTTTGGTTTTCACAAATAAAAATCAAGACCCCTGTCTCCTAATGACCCCATAGAAGCTTACAGAATTTGGACCCCCCTGTTCTTCTACAATCGCTTCCAGGATACAGTTCTGAATCGATTCCATTTAATCGGATGAGAGTAGGGTTTCTGGAAAATCAGAGTTAAGTATTTCCATCCTTATTCTCTCTGCAGCTTGTTTATGTGACAGTTTGTGGGGAGGTACAGATTACTCTTTTCATGACCCATGTTGTCCCTCTGCATTTCTAGTTTTCTTCCTCTGATGAGCTTCTGGAGAGGAGCCATCAGAGTGAAGTCTTTTTGGTTTCCTTCTCATTGCCTTTTGAGCTATTTGTTATTTCTCTTCTGGGATTGGTTTTAAGGCCAGATCCCAGGCTTCGTCTTGGGAATACACACGTCTTCGAAACTATACCATAAGTTTTCTGGCAGCAACGCCCAGTCTAGGGATTGCTGGGGCTGGCATTTCGGCTGTTGCTCCCTCTCTTTGGTGGTCATTCTCCAGTATAGCATCTTCCTCCGATATGTCGACTGGGACTGGGTTGGGGATCCAGGACTTCTGCTAGGAAGTCTGCCTGTCTGTCTTGATTCTTCAGGATTGCTAGGGTCAACTCCCAGTTCTAATTCCTCTGTTTTTTTTTATTTTCATCCACTTTTTTGAGAGCTGCTAGAGCTCTGGTTTGGTTTCGTTTTTTGGTATTATTTTTCAATTGTACTCATTGTGTTCTCACAAGTAATAGAGATCTAAAGGTCACCCCAAGCAGTGGCCCGCTCTCTGGAGAATGCTATGTTTTAAAACTGGAGGTTGCCAGGTATCCAGTTCGCATATTAAAGATCAAGCTCTCCCTTGATCACGCAGCTCTCAACATAGCTGTCTTGGCTTGGAAAGACAGAGAAAATTGGATTCAGTTATGGGAAATTATAGTTGAACTAAGACTTTTGGGAAAGATTTCACCGAAAGCTGAGTGTAAACTGAAATGAAGTGTAAGCGAGATATGTGATAGCAAAAAAAGCTCACCAGTTCAGCTCAGCCAACATGAACCGTATTACCAACCGCACTTCACAACTAGTGGGATTTTCAAATGCGTCACACATTTTTATGTTTTCACATGACCTCTCATGTCCAGAAAGTGGACGTCTTGTGTGTTAATGTCACTAGCTAAGAAATAATTAATCAACACTAATGCTGATGCACACTGTTCATTTTCAATTCCCTAATCACATAAAATAGTATCCTTTCATCTATCGGATTCTAATGCACAAAGTTTACAATAGTCATTTGTGATTTTGAAGGAAGTATAGTCCAGTTTCTATAAGTGAAACCAGTATTTTCAGCTAATTAGTAAAATGAAAAATGTTTACAATCTTCCTTTTCAGATTAAGTTTACAAAGACATTGACTGACGTGTACTACAAAGTCGTGGTATATAACAAGCTCCTTCTATTCGCAGTATTTCACCTAGACTTCATTCATAACGTATGAAATGGAAACATTCAGTTTATTCCGACAGTCAATGAATGCGATCATTAAAAACAGTGACATGAGGTAAACATACACAGATATTCTGCGAGTCTCTCAGCTGCTAGGATTCGAGCCGGTACTATTACGTCTTGTTCTGCACTGTGTCTTGTTGAGGTTTGATCTCTAATCATTATAAACCGTATATAAAAAACATTTCACAATCCAAATAAAAAAATGTTTTCTTTTGATATTAGTCTTATACTGTTATTTTTAACTTTACTGGGGACCATTCGCTATACATACAGGTAAAGAGGTGTTTTTATTTATATCACATTTATTATTTTTGTAATTAATGTTTAGTACCAATTATGTCGACTGACACACCTTTTGATGAGAGTTGCCATGCTTTACTTTCAATGTCACCGAGTATAAAGCCATGATAGAGTGTCAAATTGCACCCATTTTTCAAATATTTTTTAATTCCTGGACCTGCTTGTGTTTGCTAATAGAGGTATGTCATTGTGTTGGTTCTTATAAATACTACTTATTCTTTACATAATTCATTTCTGTCTTTCAGATGTAGCCTTTTCCTTATAGTCTACCAAGAATCTCAACATGACAGTGTTAAATGTTACATAAACCTTTTGAGTGCCAAGATCCGATGGAATCGGCCAGTGGGTAATTCCGAAAAGTGCAGAGGGCCGGCTAGGTTGGCTTTTCAAATATTTATTATTCTGTTACTAAATGTTGACATATGGCATTGTACTTGTTTTATTTTATACATAGTACATCAAATAAACATATCAAGAATCAAGAATCAAGAAATCTTTATTGTCTTTAAGCACTTGACAATGCAATGTGACAACGTCACTTTTTATTATATCTAAAAGGCTACCTACTCCTATCACACCTTTAAAACCCCATAATACAAGTGTAATGATTAGACTGTAAGTCAAAGTAAATTTTATTATGAACATGTGAATAACGCCACAATTTAGTCATTAAAAAGAAAATAAAAGTAAAAATGGTATTAGCAGCATCTCGTTAAATATATATAACATATCTAAAACATTATATACAGAATAAATTAAATAGTAAATAAAACAATAAATATATAACAATAAAACAATAAAAAGTAACAATAAATAGATAAAAATGCAACAAATTAAAATTAACAATGAAATAGATTTAACAACAATAAATAAATAACAAGAGATAACTATCAACAAAATAATAACTATTAAAAAATTAACGTACTAATATCACAGGTTAAGTAGTCATTTAAAGAATAAAATGTGTTATCAACAAGCCAATTACTCACAACATTTTTAAATCTATTAATAGACACATGCCATGCTTTTTCAGGAAGTTTATTAAAAAGTTTAATCTTCATATAAATAAAAGTGCCTTTGGTTTTCTCCAATCGAACATTCATCTGTTCAAGCATATATTTTTTTCTTGTACAGTAGGAGTGTATTTCTTGTCTACTAATAAAACTATCTAATTGTTCCTTGATACTAAGTAAAGTACAATAAATATACAGGGATGGAAGGGTCATAATTCTAAATTTTTTAAAAAGTGGGACACAAGAAACTCTATTGCCAACATTTGCAATAATTCTAATTACTTTCTTTTGCCAAATGAAAGCAGTTTTAGCACTAGTACTGTTTCCCCAAAGTGTTATACCATACCTGAGCTGGGAATGGAAAAAGGCATAATATGCTGTGACCAACATTTCAGTACTGATATTATACTTTAGTTTCCTGATAAGGTATGTAACCCTAGCTAATTTTTTACAAAGAAAACTTACATGTGCATCCCAATTTAATTGATTATCCATGTATATTCCTAATAGCTTAATAGGTTCTGTGTATTTACTATCAAGGACACAATTTCCATCAAGAGTAAAAATTAAATTTTCTGTTTTGCTATTATTTACTACCAAAAGGTTGGCTTTAAACCACTTAATAGCTTCAGTCATTGCCTGCTCCTGTTCTAAAATTAAAGTTTCCAGATGTTTATTGCTATTTAAAATAGTTGTATCATCTGCATATAGAACAGACCTACAAGGCATATTATATGAAAAATCATTTATTGCTACTACAAAAAGAAAAGGACCGAGTACTGAGCCTTGTGGTACTCCTAGTAAAACATTTTGGAAACCAGATACATCTTTATTTTGTGAAACCATCTGGCTTCTATTTTGTAAATATGATGAAAATAAACGTAATTCATTATTTTTTATGGCCATAAAAATGTAGCTTTTTTAAAAGCAGGTCATGAGGAATGCAGTCAAAAGCCTTACTTAAGTCAATTAAGGTAGTAGATGTCATTATTTTGTTTTCAAAATTCAGAATAACCTGTTCTGTTACAGTTTCAATCAACCGCTTTTACTGTGTTTAAACGTGGGAGAAAACCAAATTGGTCCGAACAAAAAATATTATTTACAACAAAAAAGTTATACAATTGTTCTTTGATACAAAACTAAAACTCAAATATTTTACTAAGAATAGGAACTAATGAGATTGGTCGAATAGCTAGAGGGGTTAGTCCTATCTCCTTTTTTAAAAATTGGCACTACTTTTGTTATTTTTAAAGCTTGAGGAAATGTTCCTTGGTCTAGCATCTTATTAAATAAATAAGTAACTGGCTCTAATATTATGTCAATGATGTCTTTCATAATTGCATTGGAAAAAACCATAATAATCCTCACTTTTTGAGGTACTCAACCTAGATGTACAATATAAAACATCATTTCTTTCAATATTTTTCCATTTAAAATCATTTTTTAATACACCCTTATTTCTTATGTAATTTTCTAAATATTCAAGATCAAGGTTATTGTCATTCTGCTGGTCAGAAGTATTAATTATATTAGAAGGTGAAAGTGTAAAGAAGTTATTAAAAGTCCTAGAATCAATAAAAGTTTCATGATTTTTTTCTTCAACCTTTTTTTCTGTATTAATTATTTTCCAAGCAGCTTTACATTTATTTTTTGAATTGGTAATATAGACATAGACATACTTTATTTGCACAAGACGTTTACAATATGTACATATGTACATAGACTATCTATTTCGATTCGATTTGAGATGAGTTGTTTGCGAAATATGAGAGACACCTTTTATGCGATTATAGATTTTCAATATTTTGCATTAATAGAAGAAGAGTCATACTTAGTATTACAGATATAGTTCTTATTATTTTTAACTGGTAAGTTAACGTAACAAAGTTTAAAAAAATTGATGTATAATATTTTTATTGAAAAATGTCAACTAGTTTTATCATTTAAATCAATATTATGACGTATTATACATTTCCCCTGACACAATAAAACTAAAATCAGCCCATTCTGTTTATTTTTGAAAAAATTTTGAATTATTTTGTGGAACACTACACAAATACCAAATGTAAAAAATTCATTTCAGTTACACATATGCTTAACTTTTTTTTTAATTTGACATATTTGTTCCTATGTACACAAGGAACAATAAATATTATGCATCCAAATTAATTAAGACCATAAAATTGCAATTTTTGCATTGCATTTTAAAGTTTACAAAAAATTTAAATTTAAATTTTGTGTGTATTAATTTTTTATTTAAAAAGTTTAACACGTTTTATCATTTAAATAAGTATTACAAAGTTTTAGTATACTTTCTCCTCTATACACTAAAAGCAAAATCATAAGATAAAAAACTAATTTTGTTTGTTTTTTAAAGTTATGAATTAATTAGCTGAACACTACAAAAACTGAAATTTTTTTCAAAAGATAACAAGATTATGGACTTTTGCTCTCATAATACGCCACAAATAATGAAAGACGGTGTTATTGTGAAATGGTGTTTATTTTCTTTTTTAGAAGTCAAACCCTATAACATAGGGTAATGCTTGCAAGAAAGTTAGGTGATTAGCATCCCAAAGTCATACTTAACAACAACAAATTGACTTTTATAACTTTCCCAATTTCTAATTCTTTTATGGATGAGTTGAAATGAATTTAAGATTTATAATCAGTATGAGTTTTGACAGATTAATAGCAGTAAAGTGAATAAAAAGAAAGTAAAAAAGTCTCAGCAACTACTACGTAGTAATAGCATTTTATTGAAACAAAGTGAATAAACAATTGCTATCATTAGGTAGTTACTATTTACAAACCGTCTGGAACAGATGGTTGTTGTTTACTCTCTTTTCCTTACTACCTACTACGCTGTAGTAATTACTTTACTTTTGTGGACTCCTGACTCTCTCCCCGAGTTGCCTGATAAGATAAGCATTTAAGAATCATGAATTTTATTGTCTTTAAACACAATTTGTGTAATGGACAAAGTCAATATTATATTGCACAGTAACAATATCAATAATAATTATAAAACAACCAAGAATCTATTAATACATAAATTAGTCAAGAATAACAGTAAGCCTATAAGAGTGACAATAATTAAAATAACAAAATAATATAAATATAAATGTATTTTAAATAAAGTGAGTAAAATAACAATTTAATAAAAAACACACATATGCCAAATATTTGTGTACATAATAAAACACTTTTTGTTTCAACCAGTTTTCTGTTACTACTTTACACCTGTTTATAGATACAGACCAAGCTTTCTCAGGCAACTTATTAAAAAGCTTAATTTTCATGACTATGTGGCTGCTTTTACACTTTTCTAATTTGACTAAGAGAATATCAAGCATATGTTGATGTAACTATGATTATCTTGTCTGCTAAAACATTCTTAATAGTTCGCAATGCCTTTTTTTGTCATGTAGAGACTTATAGAGTTGATACAGTTGCCTCAATAAGTTATTCCATAATTTATATGAGAGTTAAAAAAACATATTTATTGTAACACTTTTTTTTAGTTAACGTAAAAGGTAAATAACTCTAGATAATTTTATCTTTCCATCTGAGATTTGAATGTAGACCATGTCGTGTATGCAAATGTCTCTCTGTTTTACTGGTGACCACCATGAGAACATTAGTGTAGTTTTCTGAAAGTTCTGAGTTAGTCTTCTTTATCTTTTTATTTACACAAGACCAGTCACTTAGGTCTTACATATTTGGGAGATTGACCAAGATGACATTTGTGTGTTTAATAGAGTTCAAGATGGCAGATACATTTTTTATTAATTCAAGGGTTTCATTTTTTGGCATATTGTTTGCTCCAGTCATTAATACTAGTATACCATTCTTCAGATTTTCATTCTCAATATTTCTTTTGAAAGTTTTTCTTGTTCCATACATTTTAAACTGTAACTTTTTCCCCTCAACAACGTGGGAAAAGATCTCATAATTACCATGATTTTCAGAAATCCAAGCTCGAGTTTTTATTTTTTGGCTACCACAGTTCGGTTTAGAATATTTTAGTGGACAAATATGGTCTAGGCCCATTTTTTTTAACACTGAATAATGATGATTTTTAGGGTTAAATTTTATTGTAGCATTAAGCTGATCAATTGTTCTTTCTAATAATAACATTTTACATTTTTTAGAACTAAGGTTCTAGTTGTTTGGGATTTTAGTCTTTTTATTTCTTCATATGTTTGATTCAGATCTTCACTTAATGTTTTCATTATTTCATTTCGATTTTCAAGTTCTTCTGTAGGTCCTAACGGCATTCCGAAAAAGAGCTGTGTGCACAGAATGCTGTTTTTTTTTGGTGTTGTGACAGAAACACAGCCATTAAAAAGACACTCATTGAAAAGTCAAAAAATGTAAGTGTAATGGCTCCAAAAAAACCTTGGACTCAAGATCTTTAACCACCCTAAGTTAGAATCCTGGATTAGCCACAGTGTGCATAACATGTTTTTTCTCATGCTATTCACTTTCAAGCAGAAACTCAGCAGTTAGACAATTGACATAGTCTTCCTCAAACTTTAAAAGTTGTTTGGCAGTGACAAGACACAACTCACGCTCATGAACAAGCATGAAAATCACCCTGATACAGACTAAACTGAAACAACGCCTGACCTATTTTTATTATCAAAGTAAATGTTATCATTTGTTGATATATACAATTTTATGCTATAAAAATGAAATTGTTGTCATCTGATTTTTTGGCAGGTCTTGATCCAGCTGATGTTGTGTGGAAGACGTAGGCAGTGGGGATCCTATATTGTACAGGTAAGACAAACTGATAGCACAGTCATATCACAGCCTTATAAAATAAAATATGTTTTGCTGCCTGTCTTTAAAAAAATAATCCAAATTTCCAAACTATTTTTAACTTTCCAGCTTTACCTTTGCAATCTTGTATTTTGGTTTGTCAAATCAAAACTTTTTGAAACTACATAAACAATTCTAATTTTATTTACTGTATATAGATTTATAATTTATGGGAATGAGGCAACATTATCTAAATTTTCCATAGTTATCTATATTTTAACCATACATCTAGTGCCAGTACAGTGAGCCAACCATAACCAGAACACATGGTGTAGTATTGCAATTTAGTAACTTGTAGGTAAGCCTGGTAATTGCAACAAGGTTTGAACACAAATGTTCATGTTGTCTCTATGTTCGTGTGCAGTGTCTAGACAGCGTGAGCACTGTTAAAACCCAGCCAATACCATCGGACCAATATTTGAGTGGTTCGGTGTCCATGTTAAATATAGTTCCTTAGTTTGTCTTCTCACTCGGCTATTAGTTAATACAGCTTTCAAAGAAACAGTTCACCTTAGATAGTAACAAGACTACAAAGGGCACTTCATTCATTGCCTTCACATCTGGAGTGTTTAAAGATAAATAAACTTGTGACTTGAATCTGGTACAAACTGTGGTGAGAGTGTATATAGAACTGTGTTTGCTATTTAATCACTTATGAAAATACATATACAGGGTCTCCAAAAAAAGAATACCGGGATTTTGAACAGCCATTACTTATAAAACTATTCAAGATAACTAATCGATTTAAATGTTAAATTGAAGTTGACATAACTAAGTTTTGTTTTCCGTGTAGAATAGGAGGATACATTGACCTTGGCATGAGCAGATCAGCTGTGTGGTGGCAGTTCCTATTAAGACTGACATGCCTGGCATCAGTCGCAAGTACGATGTTTACAGCGCAACAGAAGGCACAATGTGTTCTGTGGTACATAGAGTTGAAATCAATTGTTAGTGTGCAGGGTCAGTTTCGAGTTATGTATTTAGGTCAAAATTCACAAGATGATTAATCAATTCATCGCTGGTTCAACCAGTTTCGTGATACAGGAAGTGGATGGGAGACCCGGAAATTAGCCAAAACAGCCTACTACGCGATGGTAGAATCTCACATTAGATATGGATTAATTTCTTGGGGCTCAACATCCGAGGCCAACCTTAACAAAATCCTGATCCTCCAGAAAAAAAGCTATTACAACACTTGCAGGCCTATGCCCTACAGATAGCTGCAGAGAAGCGTTCAAGTCACTTAAGATCTTAACCGTCACATCACTCTACATACTTGCAGTTGTCATCTACACCAATCAGCTGGACCTTCCAAGAAATGAAGACATACATTCATACAACACTAGGAGAGCAGCCGACTACAGTCTTCCTATTCACCACACAACAACATTTAGCAAAAAACCTTCATACGTTGGCCGCAAAATCATCAACTCATTGCCACAAAACCTTAAGGACAAGAGAGGAAACCAGTTAAAAAATGAACTTCAGAACTGGCTAGTGGAGCGACCCTTATACTTGACCAAGGAGTTTTTTGACCTTTTATAAGATGACAAAACATTACACAAAATTAATAAACAAATAGATACATAAAATTGTAAAGCAAGATTACCACATGTTGATGCCATTGTATTTCTTAAAGAAATTGCAAATAAAGAATATTGTCTATTGTTGAAAGGGGCACTAAACTGGCCGGCCATCGATTATCTGATGAAGTCTTCAGTTAAACATAACCGAATTGACAGTCTTCAATGTTATTTGTAAAACATTGAGACGTTGTGCGTACAAAATTCAGTTAAGACATCAGATTAAAACCTGCCAATCGCCCTAAGCATTCAGATTTTTACAGTGTTATGCTCAATGTCATTGATGACAATCCCAATTTTATTAAAAGAGTGCTGTTCTCAGACGAAGCTACATTTCACACAAGTAGTGTTTTTAATGGTCACAATTGTCGGATATGGGGTTCACATATGGCCTAACATGTGCACGATTTGTCAAAAGTGAGCGTGTGGTGAGGACCAAGTGATAGGCCCAGGCCCTTTCTTTTTCAATGAAACAACAAGCCAGTGAACAAATCATTTTGATGCAAGACAGCACCCCACCTCATTACCTTTGGGAAGAGCGTGAAACATTAAAATCAGGTTTCCAAACGGTGGAATAGGCAGGGGCACACTGGATTTGACTCCTTCGTATTTTTTTGTGAAGTTATGTAAAGAATATTGTGTAGTAAATATTTGTAATTTGGCACATCTGCATGGGCGTATTTCAGAAGCAATTACAACTGTGACACCAGAGATGCTACGTAACACTTAGCAATAAATTGAATACCGCTTTCATATCTTTAGAGTAACAAATGAAGCTCACATCAAAATGTATAAAACAAAAGGTATGAAAACAATATTTGTTGTTTTCTCTTCAATTTGACGTTTAAATCTTGAATACTTCAAAATCCAAACATTCTTTTTTAGAAATCCTGTATTGTATTGTCCCTAATACCATTCAAAAGAATATTTCAGTGAATTAAACAAAAGGTTTTACTTACCCAGGTGAGTAAGAATAATTGCAAAGAAACATGAATGTAATAATTTATATTTTAGGTATACATAAAATCGTGTATATTTGGTAATCTTCTTTTTTTCTATAAACTAATCTGTTGAACTTTGACCTTATGATTTATCTGCAATAGTTCATATACCTGACATGATTGTCAGCTATGGTGGTTATTATTTTCATTGTATTTAATGTTTATATTCCTGTAGGTACTTTATCATGTACTCAAAGGTTTTATTACTAAACCTGAAAGAAAAATAAATCATTCACCTTTTATTGCATTTTAAATTACTTACAAAAAGTTCTTAACATGTACATAAAATATATTATAATAAGATATAATATTTATATCTTAATATATAAAACATGAATATTCTTTGTATAGATCTTTCTCACTAAAACTCGAGAACAGCTGGACTGATTTGGCTAATTTTAGTTTTGAAATATTTGTAGAAGTCTAAGGAAGGTTTAAAAGGTGGGAAACATTGGAACAATTCTCTGGATATTTAATAATTATGGAAAATAATTATAATATTTATGACACGTAATCCAAAGTTAACTGACCCTAAACAGCTGTTGACACTTTCAGCTGAAGTTCACCAAAGTGGCAGGAACATGTGTATACATTTAAATTTTAGAAATCATTGACTTAAGTATTCTTTTTAAGTTTATGTATGCACATATTTTCTTTATCTGAGTAAAAATTAATATTAATTATAGCACCAGAAATATCACAGACCGCAAACATTTTTAAATCTAAGTTGGATTCCAAAACCCACATATATGTTACAAATTTTATGTACAATTACTAAACAACATTTTTTTTTCTTTCTCCAAACGCTTTTGTATGATAAAATTACAATATTAATGTTTCTCCATCAGATATTTTGCCGCCCTTTATTTTCTCCCCACAATATCTGAAATGGTTCTGATAATTCAGTGTATAATACGAACCCTGCCTTTTACAGCTAATCTCCTTGCTGTACAAGGATCAGCATAGCAACACTCTCTACAAGCTGCTCAACATCTGGTGTGATACAGCACTTACCGAGAGCTCGGAGGACGACGAGAGTAACACCCTCTCCGCAGGTAAACTCATCAAGAGACGAGCACGTTATTTCTAAAACTCTTTCATTCATTTTCATTTTTATTTATTGTCATTTGTCAATTTTACATTGCTATAGACAACGTCAAGAAATAAAATGTGTAATACATTACACTATACAAAACATACATACTATACAAACATAACATGTAACAAACATAAAAATGGTGTCAGTTTACAATATACCATACATTACAATAACTATGGTATCATAAGATAATACAAGGTGCATAATGCCTACTCAATCTACAAAATTTATTTTCTAGTCCCATGGCAAATCGGTCATTATAACGGTTTATCATTATGTACAAGATTACCTTGTGTATTTTACATTTTAGTCCTTAAAGCTACTAAACTAAAGACAAAAAACTCATCAAATGAATAAAGTGGTCTACTAATCAAATACTGCTTTAGCTTATTTTTAAAGTTTTGAAAATTGTCAATTGCTAAAATATCTTTAGGTAAATTATTGTAAAATCTAATACCTGCAACTATTGGTTTTTTCCTTGTGAACTGCAAATTAATCTGTGGAGCTGCCAATTGATTACGGTGTCTAGTTGAATAGTTATGGAAGGTGCCTAATCTAGGTAAGCTGTAATTAGCTTTCCTTACTTCTAATATCGTGTCCATAATGTAAAGCCCATAAATAGTTAAAATACCTAAATCCGAAAATATTTGTTTCACTGACTCCTGTCTCTGTAAATTTAACATAACCCTCATAGCCTTCTTTTGTAACAGCAAAATACTTTGCAAATTAGCATTACTGGTTGCTCCGTACAAAGCAACACCAAAAGAAATATGCGAGTGAATATGTGAGTAATAAACCATTTTTAGAGTTTCCAGAATTACAATATTTTGAAATTGATTTCAATGCGTAAATACCAGAAGATACTATTCATTATGCTAGTTTAAAAAACATAATAACATAATTAGCCTAAACATGATCAAGTGTAAGACTAAAGTAAAGTCCACACTGCCCAAAGACCTGTACCATCAAGACAGATTGAAGTGCTTATATAAAACATGGAAAGAATACTAGTAATAGATTCAGGTCAGCCCAAACAGAAAAAGGGTAGATCTATTCTAAGGTAGATTAATATTAGTAATAAAAAATTCCTCCAGTGAATAAAAGGACTTACTTATAAGCCAACGTGACAATTTACATGCGTACAATTGAAGTTCTAAACTTCTGAACTCTTGTGGTAGTGTGTTAAAATACTTAATTTGCAAATGTCTATGACTAGCTATAGTCTTCTGTAGCCTGGAAGAAGGTATAATAATATCCTGTGCCCTTCGAGTATAATAGTCATGGACCTCTTTAAAACAAACAAATTCATTTTGGTTTTTCCTTACATGTATTAAATTTTGAAATATAAAAATGGGAGGAACTGTCATTATATTAAAATCAATAAAACATTGTTTATAATCATCCTGATAAGCTAAATTGGCCAAAATTCTCACTGCCTTTCTTTGCCATGTGAAAACCTGGCTAGCACCCTTACTATTTCCCCAGAGCATTGCAGCATATATCAAGTGAGAGTGAAATTCACTAAGGTAGGAGATAAACATCATATCTCCACCAACACACAAGATTTTCTAAGTAGAAAACTTGAACAGTTTTTGAAATTACCGTGTTGGTGTGAGCCTTCCAAGAAAGCTTCTGGTCAAAAACCACTCCAAGCAACTAAACTGGTTTAGAACAATTTTCATTTATGTTCAGCTTTTTCAATGTGAAGCAAATTGATTCTGTTTTATCAGATTCTGTCTTATTATATAAATTACACATGTGGTTGGACTCTTTTACATTTTTTAATAACCAGATCCATGCTAAATTTGTTATTATCAGAAATTATTACATGTACATTATATAACAATTTAATGGCTTTGTCTGAATTATATGAATGAGATTGTTATAATTTTACTTTACTGCTTAATAATCAGTTTGAGGTTATGTGATAGTACCAGGTATTTCCCTGTAAACTGCCATAAAATTACGATATACAAAAAAGCAGACTTTGTTTCTTTTTTCAGTCATTGTTTACCTTGTAATTTTTTTTCTATCAGGATGATTTCAATGAAATTGCCCATCATGTTAAAGTTAGTAAACTAGTTTTTTTATATTAAGAAAGCTTTTAACCCTTTGAATTCAAGTGTGCAACTACAAGCAAGAGGCTAAAATGTATGAGAAAAGTCTATGTAGGACTAAAAAATCATCTAAAATTACATTTTTTTGGAAACAAAATTGTTCAAACTTTAAAATTCTATTATTTTTATAATAAGAAAAGATGTCTTCCCAGAAAGACCCTGATATACTGCAATTACAACTTATTAGTTTGAGAATAAATGATATATGATTTAGATGGCTCGCATTTTTAGATTAGATCGATAAAATTGCATTTTTCAAGATAAATGTTTATTTGTATGTGTGTAAGAGCATATTGTTTATTGAAAAAAATACTACGTTTTACAAATGAAGAATTTTTACTGAACTAATTTTTTGATCCAAGTTGAAAGTTGACCAAAATAGTTTTGGTAAATACCAAGTTATTTTTACAACAAATATTTCCTCACTTGTGCTTTAAAATTAACATTTTTTATCAGTTATGTAGTTCTATTAATATATCATATTAAAAACAAAACAAACAAGTTTGTAAGTAATTATTATAAGATAATTTTTCCAAAGAAAGACTTAACAGTTCACTCTGGTCTGGCTCTTCTCATACTACATAAGGTCTGAAGTCTGTGTCTTCTCGCATACACACCTGGCAAAAATCTAAACTCAAAGGATTCCTTTTATCTTCTTCTCCTTCACTCCTACACTTCACCCCTCAGCCAGTTATCTCTACATTTCCTTACACTAAGTAACCCAGGCAATTAGTTAAGTTTGAAAAAAAACATATATTCCAGTTTCAGTTAAATAGATAGTAATTATATAGATTTGAGCTCTAAAATGTGAAGTATGAAACATACAGACTGAAAATAGATGAAAATAATAGAATATATGTTTATGTTGTTTGGTGTACAATGTATTAATCACCATCTCTCAAATGTTTTACAGAGAATTTAATAAGATCTTGAAAATGTAATGTGATATGACTACTTACATGTGATAATGTAGGACCAGGCATCAGGTGGACTCCTCGTCTATGGCGGACGTCTGATCCTACTTCTGACTCCTCTGACAGTGATCACCAGAAACACACTCCCAAAAGTGAAGTGGAATCCAAACATCAGTGCCACCCAAAGCAAGTGGTAGGTCATCCATTCATCTCACTTTTAAAATATTTTTATATTTTAGAAAACATTTATCAAGTACTTTAAAATGTGACTAAAATAATAAGAAAGTTAAATAAAATTAATAAACTCGTTAGAGACAAGCTTGCCGTTGAAGGGAAATAGAAATACAAGGGGGTACCCAAAAGTAACCAGAATTGTATTGCTGGCAGCCGGCAGCGTGTAGTACACATTCCTGCCGCTAGGCTTGTGTCGCGCAACCCATTGCGAGCTCAGTGACCCCAGTTCCGTTGTCCTAGTGCATTCTGTTCGTTCGTAGTGACTGTTTTCGCTAACCCTTTTTTGTTCTTGTTTCGTTTTTTGTCATGGCAAGTTTTAAGTGAACAACGTGCAGCTGTGAAATTTTGTTTTTTTTACGTGGTAAAAATGCTGCAGAAACTATTTTAATGTTGAAATACAGCTTACAAAGATGATGCTATGGGGGAAAACTCAGGTCTACGAGTGGTTCGCTCGATTTAAAAATGGCGGACATGTCGATTGAAGACAAACCTCGTTCTGGACGTCCATCAACCTCTTGAACGGACGAAAAATTTGAGAATATTCGTGAAACTTGTGCTCACCGACCGTCGACAGACAATTGAGGAACTATCAGAGAGTAGTGGGTTAACTTGGAGCTCGGTTTCAGCGAATTTTAACAGGAGATTTAGGACTGAAAAGGGTTGCTGCCAAATTTGTTCCTCGACTTCTGACTGACCATCAAAAGGCACATCGAGTTGAAACTTGCCGCCTTCTGAAAGAACATCTCAAAAATGATCCCGATTTTCTGGAAAAAGGTGATGAGTCATGGTGCTATGGTTATGACCCAGAAACGAAGCAACAGTCAAGCCAATGGAAGTCGCCATCTTCACCTCGTCCAAAAAAAATGTCGGCAAGCCAAATCAAACATTAAAACCTTGTTGATTTGCTTTTTTGATGCTAAAGGCATTGTTCATTCTGAGTTTGTTCCTCCAGGTCAGACTGTCAACCAAACATTTTATTTGGAGATTTTAAGAAGGATTGCACAACAGTGTTCACCAGAAAAGACCCGATTTGTGGCAGACTGGAGGACTGGTTCTTCCACCACGACAACGCACCGGCACACACAGCCATCTCAGTTAGGCAGTTTTTAGCCAAAAACGGCATGGTTCCGCTGCCCCATGCACCTTACTCGCCTGACCTCGCTCCATGCGACTTTTTTTTATTTCCACACATGAAAAGAGGCTTGAAAGGTCAACGATTTGACAGCGTTGAAGAGGTTAAGAAAAAAAACGAAGCTCGAGCTGCAGCCATTTCTAAAGATGACTACAAAAAATGTTTTGATCAATGGAAATACCATTGGGACAAGTGTATTAGTTGTAATGGAGATTATTTTGAAGGAGATAAGATCGTATTGTAAAAAATTTGATAATATATAATTTTTATAAAATAATTCCGGTTTTTTTTGGGTACCCCCTCGTATCCGAGCTGAGGCGTAACGTTTTTTGTTATAAGAGCATTATCGTCATCTGGCCGGTAATCGTAGACAGAAAAAATTACTAAAGTTTTTTTATAATGTAAAATTTTATATTATAAGATTTTTACTCAGTTCAAATTTTGTTTACTTTAACACGTTCGCTACCACCATGTGAAGAAAAGTCGTATACCCATAGACCAGCCGGCTCAAATATGAGCCGCACGGTTTCTACCCGTGCACCGGCGTCCCAAATATGCGCCTCTCGGGGCTCCTCAAATAGACTGACGTCTATCGAAAATCTGAACGAAAATCTTAAATGTAAAGCATAGGCCGAGTTTGGTATCAAATTAAAGGTCTAGTAAAGAGAAACTCATTACCGCAAACCGCACTTAAAAAGGTTGACCCTATCCAGAGTACGGGCCGTATGAATTTCATGACAAAGAAATTTAGTAATTTTGTCTTGTGAAGTAACTAATTTACTTTCAGTAGTATGTTTTATGTCGGTTATGTAAATTTGAAAAACAATTTCCAACAAAAAAATTTTTTTTTACCTCTACATTTGTTGGATAAATAGGGGTTTTCCTGTCTTGTCTTCAAGAAACTGAGAGTATTTCAATAATACCACCGTAACTCCTTATTAACATGAGGTCAAGGTCCAGTCCCTCCAGCCCTTTTATCTCAGGCAAACATAAACTGATTTAGGCAATACAAACAGTACTGTCACAGCAAAACTCCACAGTTTTGTATTTTTAATATCAGCTTGGTTTTTAGTCTGCGTTATAATTTCGTCCACGTAAGATAAAGTTAAAAGTCTTCACTAGAAGGTACTGCAATAGCTATAATTTTTTTTACTTAAGTGTTTACATTTTATTCTACTAGTTTTAAAAGCAAATGTCACTTAGTGAGTTTGAGAGAATCACGCTGCTTATGATGCGTGGGTATGGATATCTAGTTCGTCCCTATGAAGAAACAGCGCATTTGTTTAATGACACTTTTCTTGATAGACCCCCAATTAGTAAGTCAACAGTGTTTAAGACAGTAAAAAAGATTTGAAGAAACTAGAACAGTCAAAGATCGCGAAAGAAGTGGCAGGCCTAAATCGGTAACAAATGAACAAAAATCTTTAGATGTACTCCAAACATTTGTTGAAAATCCCAGCACCTCGGCCAGAGTGGCTGCAGAAGATCTTGATATGAGCCATACCTCAGTGTTGAATGTTTTTACACAAAAACAAGTATCACCCTTTTAAAGTAACCCTAACCCAAGAACTTGCAGAGGATGATTTTGATCGAAGGACTGAATTTTGCGAAATAATGATGAGAAAAGTGTGAACGAAATTCAAAATTTTTTAAGTTCGATATTGTTTTCAGATGAAGCTACATTCTTTGTTAATTGACAAGTTAATCGGCATAATTGCCGTTACTGGGCCGACCATAAATCCACACTGGATGATAGAAGGCCACACAAAAAGGCCTCAGAAAGTGAATATGTGGGCTGGAATACTAAACAATAACATTGTAGGACCGTTTGTGATAGATGGAAATGTAACAGGCGAAATGTATTTCAATATGTTGACAAATAACATTTTGCCAGCAGTGCGTGCTCTTCTTGGGGCAAATTTTAATGCAGTATGGTTTCAGCAAGATGGAGCACCGCCCCATTACTATTTGCGGGTGCGCAATCTCTTAGATGAAGTGTTTCCTAACCGTTGGATTGGTCGCAGGGGGTACCGTTGAGTGGCCGGCTAGGTCACCGGATCTTAATCCACTAGATTTCTTTTTGTGGGGCTTCTTAAAAGATAAGGTGTATAAAACTAAACCAGCCAACATTGAGGAGCTGACAAATCGTTTATTAGAAGAAGCAAGAAGAATTACACCCGAGATGCTTCAAAAATGTGACTGCAGTAGGTTTTTATAATAGACTAGCTCATTGCCAACAAGTGTTCGGAGAGCAGTTTGAGTACCTCATTTAAAAGGTATGGTTATTTTTTGTAATACATAGATAATTTTTAATTTAATTCTTTTGGATAATTGTGTTCCATAAAGTGTCATTTTCAGTCAGAACAGTTTACTTGAGACTGTGAAATTGCGGAGAAAATAATAATTTTAATCAAACGTTACTTATGAAATTCAAACGGCCCGTACTCTGGATAGGGTCAACCTTTTTAAGTGCGGTTTTGCGGTAATGAGTTTCTCTTTACTAGACCTTTAATTTGATACCAAACTCGGCCTATGCTTACATTTAAGATTTTCGTCCGACTCCTCACGGGCCGTCCCCTTGAAAAGATAAAATGTCCCCACTGGTCTCAAAAACTAGGTTCTTAATACAAGTGGTGATGTACAAAATTTAATTTGTATAAGTGAAGCCATACAAAATTAGTGAAAGCGTTTCCATACTTTTTTTTCCACCCTGTATGTATAATAATACATTAAATGAACCTATATTTATAATATAACTGTTGTTTGAGCTTTTTTACCATGAAATAAAATACTCTCATAATAAGATATGCATGTTTGATTGAAACTTACCATAAAACCTACAGTAACTGAGCAAATAAATAGTGGCTCATATATGGGACGCTTGATCTATGTTAAGATTTTGATGCTATAGACCAAGCGTCCCACATATGCGCGCCGTAAAAATTACGCAAATCAGCTATATATCAAATAAGAACAGTACAGACGTACATTTTAGGTTATGTTGTTGAATTATAGCTCAATTCAACAATATTTTATCCTTGGTCTGTGGTTAGTCTCACACCAATTATTCTCGGTCAGTTTAGAACAACCACATTTTGTAACGTTGGTCTGTTACGATGACCCGGGCGGCGCAAATATGCGCCGCCTGGTAGCGAACGTGTTAAACCATATAAAATATTCAGTCCAACTACGTTAACAAGAATAACTACAAACTTGGCAGGTGTTAAGCTAATCAAAGGGACATTAACAAGAAAAACAAATAATAATATCACTTTCTGTCATAAATGGCTCTATTTAAGAATTTTAAAATTAAATATTGTGAAAACCATTATTTCTACAACAATTTTTGAAATAATATTTTGTTATAAACTTCATAACAAATCCAATAGCACTCTATCTGTGTAAATTGGTTGAAAAATAAGTCAGTTACAGTAATGTTATTTATAACTTACATTTTATATAATACTGTTACTAAACTACCTATGAAGTTAACTCATTTGAAAATCTTAGTATATAAATGTATATCAACTCAAAACTATAAACTGCAGGTCAATTCAGTGCTTAACAATGTTAACTGAGCTCACTATATTTCGGCAGGCTCAGACTCGCATGACGGAGATGTTGGCACATGGTAACGGCCGTAAGGCCCAGGTTGCCATGAGAAACAAACACGGCAACAGCAAAAACACTCACCCAGCCAAACATCGGCAGCCTGATCACAGTCACCCTTTCGAGTCTCAGACCACCAACAAGGTACGCTTTTGTCATATATACAAAATAAAATGTTTTCTATTTAGTGTATATGATAATTAAGATTATTACAAAAAAATGTTAAGTTACAAGTAAAATTGTGCTTCAGATGATGCAGGGAACCAGGATGTGCTGGGGATCAGAGAGTGGGCTGGGGAGTAGTGTGTCCACCTGTGGCAGTATGAAGATGGAGGAGGAGTCAGAGTGTGGTTATGTATCACAGAACCAAGAGACCATCTCAACGTCTAGTAATGAGGACAAGGAACCTTCCAGGTGTGTTTTACTATTCCGCAGAGTGTACTTTCCAAATATTTGTAATCCAAATGTCAAATTGTCATATTTTAATTTCCTGGTTGCCGTATACATCAGCCTTACCTGCTGATATTTCAATGCATTATCTGTTACCGTTTGTATTTAGTGGGATCTGGAATTATCATAACACTGCAGCTATTTAACAAAATTATTATTTTCATTTATAATTACATTTTAAAGAATAAAATTTATCTAATTATGTAAAGAATAATAATTATATACATTTATAGTATAATTCTGTAAAAGAAAGAAGAGATAAAAACGTTTTTTACACATGGCTGTTTTATAAATTGTGGTGCAAGATTTTTTCTACTGTTCACTTGAAGTATTACCAAATACATACAAGAGTAATAAAAGTTATTTGTTAGAAACCAGTGATGAATTTCTAGAACTAGAGGTGGCAGAACTGTAATCTCGTAGAGAATCCAGTAAAAAGGGGGGTCCAAGCTGTCCCCTGAAGAATGTTTGAAAGTATGAGGTCCCTAAACAGTGGTTTTTTTTTTTATTTCTAAGGTGTAGAGGAAAGTTTTCCTTGTAAACCAAAAATGCTTAATTTTTCATACAGGGGTACTGGAATGCTGTTCCGGTGTGTTCCACCTCAAATTACAACTGGTGAGAACTGAAATGAAGTGCAGTAGTAACAAAATTAATGTATTTGTTTCTCAAGTGTTTCTCCACCAAACTGGAATACTTAACTATTATTAAAACTGGCACAAAGTGTTATCTATTATTTTTTTAGAAAACATAATGTTAGGAATAGAACTAATAGAGAACCACAATATCACTAAGGGATGATATATGCAAGGAATGTGTGGAAATAGTGTATCATATACACACTACACTGCTTCATTGTTCCACTCCATAACAGTTTTATACGTTTTCTGTTTCCTGTAGTCCTTAAAATATTTAAAACAATTGATAAAACCATATTTTGTGTATATAGGGAATTTTTAAGCTAGTTGAACGCACAAGAGATTTACAGTGAAAATTCCGTGAGTTATAGGTTAGTAAATAGTTTCACAAGCAACTTAAAACAAAATAGAGTAATGTTAAAGTTGAGGAGTTTACTACAAAATATTCCTCCACGTATGTGATATCCAGGTCGGTGTCCAGTGATGGTTACAATCATACATTAACGATTTGATTTTATACTAAATGCAATACTTGAAAAAGAAAATACTTCTAGAAATATGAACAATTAATTTTGGGACAAGGCTCTGTCTTGAGGTATCTATTGTTTTTAGTTTATACCAATGATTTACCGAGAAATGTTAAACACTCTAAAATAACTATGCAAGCAGATGATACAGCTGTGATAATTTCTGTGACAAATTCACACCAAAACAAACTTATTTCTCAATGTTTAACCCTTTGCACGCCATAAGCAAGTTATTTCGCATGCATAAAAGTCCGTACAACGCCCATATAGCGAGTTATATCGCGAACTACATTTTACAACATTAGATAGTTTAATAGTTGTCAAATTTGCCGCTTGATGGCAGAGAAAGTCCACTTTTGCTGCCTAGTGCATTAGCCAACGTGCCAACTGAACGTTTGAGGAGTATCGATAGGTAACAGCTGTTTCTTTCTATTCATGTTTGTTTCCCGTACTTCTCGAAACGCCCAAAGCGATTATACTCGCCGCCATTTCGTGAAGTGCCGCCATTTCGTGAAGTTCTATGTCTAGTGTTCCTGCTCACTGACAGTTTATGTTTTTACAGTTTTATTAGTTTTATATTACGTTTAGTGCTTGTGAACTATTAAAATTACTACCATAGTAATAACTATTATTTATTATTTTGACGTAACTTGTGAATATATTGCCATAATTATGGCTAACGCAGACGATCCGGACTTTGACGATTTCGTTCTTGGGGTTACATACTTTGGACGATTATTCGTAAAAAACAGTTTTCCAAAATGTGTATTTATTTACTTATCACACATCATATCTACTTCATGTACCGGTCGCTATAACGTTTGTAAAAATTATACATTTTTATCAAAATAACGTTTTCGTTCATTTCATACCTACTGGTCCTTAAAATAGAAAAATATCTATATTTCGTTTTAAAAAAATGCCCATAAAAGCATTTCATGGTTTTTTTATTCTTTAAATCAATTACTTAAACAAATAAAAAAATGGCTTTACAGTTTTCAAAAAATTAAATATTCAGTAATTTGGCACTAGGGCAAAACATATACGTATTTACTTGGCGTGCAAAGGGTTAAAACGTTTAAATAATTAGTTCAAAGCAAATTGCATTTAATGTAGAGCTGGAAAAATTGAGGGCGTCATTTTGCATCCTACCTATGTCTTTAGAGCTGACACATTTTTCCTTGATACAATATTTAATATACCATACACAAAAATTCTTATGAGTTTTGACATCAGGAGACACCGTGCCCACTTTCTTCTAATAAACTTTAAGATGTACTACATCATGTATTCCTTGACTATATCAATGAGTACAAAATATTATTAATGTTATATTGTGCTTATGCTTGTTCTTTTGTACACACAGTATTAAATTTTGAGATTATTCAGTAGAAGTTTAATAACCTAATGGCTTTACATAATTCAAAAGAAGGTAGAAAAATCAATTATGCGTCTTGCAATATAAAAAATAAATGAAGGATGATAATACTCAATCCCATGCTTCTTACTCAGAAGCTAATTTAACAGTTCATTTGTAAGCAGTGTCAAGAATCAAGAATCAAGAATCAAGAAGATTTATTGTCGTTAAATACACACAGGTACAATAGACATTGTCAGACAATATAAATATATATAATCTATTAAAGTTCTATGGTGGTTATAACACAGTAATAAGTAATGTTTTTCTGTAGTAAGTTTATACATAAGTGGTTTACTACTTTCTAAAACTATATTAAAAAAATTGCATAATAAATATTCACCAGTGCTAAAATTCAAATACTTACAAATAGGAAACACAAATGAATAATTTATCACAAAATTTACATTGAAAAATGAATATAACAAATTAAAATAGTTTGACTAGAATGCTGAGCTTAAATTAAAAGATTTCAAACTGGTACAATTAAAACTAACATATAAACAGTACAAATTAAAACAACATTTATAGTTAAAAAGATGTATCAGACCATTTAAAACAGACTATCAGAAAATTATGGTACTTGTATCACAGACTAAGAATTCATCCACAGAGTAAAAAGGTGCAACCTTAAACCAATTCTTAAGAACTGTTTTAAATTTATTTAGACTCGTTGTCCATGCACTATCAGGTAATTTATTAAACAACTGCACCTCCATAAAGCAGTGACTTTTTTTAAATTTTTCAAGTCTTACTGGTATTAAATTTAACATATATTTAGCTCTTGTATTATAATTATGGATGTCTTGACGCACCTCATATTTGTCTAGATTTTCTTTAACTCTCATTAAGCAACAATATATATACATAGATGGTACTGTCATTATGGAGAACTCTTTGAAAATCGGGCGACAAGATTCCCTACCCTTCACATTCTTAATCAATCTTAGAGCTTGCTTTTGCCACAAAAAAACTCTTTGGGCTCCACTACTATTACCCCAAAGAAGTATTCCATATAACAAGAGTTGAGTGAAAAAAGGCAAAATATGATGTTATTAACATTTCTCTACTTACACATAAACTTAATTTACGTAATAAGTATGTTACCCTAGATAGCTTTGTACATAGACTACTTGTATGAGTATCCCAACTAAGCCTGTCATCCAAATGTACCCCTAACAGTTTAACTGATTTACTTCCACTTGTTACAGCAGTTCTTAAACTGAAATAAATATTCTCTGTTTTACTATTGTTTACATTTAAGAAATTTGCTCTAAACCAATCACAAGCTACCCTCATTGCATTACCTTGCACCAAGTCTAAGCTAATCAGGTCTTTACCAGAATTGAGTAAAGTTGTATCATCCGCATATAAAACGGACATACAGGGTACACTAAAAGCAAAATCATTTATAGCTACAATAAACAAAAAAGGCCCCAGGACCGAGCCCTGAGGGACACCCATTTGAACTAATTTGAGCTTTGATACGTCAGAACCTTGAGCTACCATTTGCTTCCTATTACTTAGATAAGAGGTCATTAAATTCAATTCTTTACCCTGTATACCGTAACAATGAAGTTTTTTTAAAAGCAGATCATGAGATATACTATCGAAAGCTTTCGACAAGTCAATTAAAGTAGCTGATAACATATCTTTACATTCAAAACTTCTTAAGATTTTTTCAACAACTGATTCAACTGCTTTGATAGTGTTTTTACCAGGTAAAAAACCAAACTGCTCCTTACTTAGTAGTTCTCCCTCAGCAAAGTAATTGTACAGTTGGTCTTTTATACAGCACTCAAAGACCTTACTAAATATAGGAACTAATGATATCGGGCGATAGTTAGAGGGGCACAATTTATCTCCTTTCTTAAAAATAGGTACAACTTTGACAACTTTAAGAGTATCTGGAAAAACACTCTGCTCAAGCATCATGTTAAAAAGAAGTGTTAAGGGCTCTAGAATAATATCTATTATTTCCTTGACTACTTTGTTGGAGAAACCATAAACATCTTCACTTTGTGATGAACTCAATTTAGAAACATACTTGAGCACATCTTTTGAAGGAATCTGCTTCCAGTGGAAAACGTTATTCTCAATATTCATGTCAGATATATACCTATTTAAAAACTGGATGGCAGCTATATTACAGTTACTCGCTACATTATTTACATTTGATATTGTTACAGAGTTAATAAAATAGTCATTAAAAATTTCTGAATCAATTTTTGTTTCCTGATTTGCAGGTCTTAAATTAGCTTCTAATCTAATAACATTCCAAGCAGCTTTACACTTATTTTTAGAACTAAGAATATAATTTTCATGAGATTCTAACTTGGCTTGTTTTATTTTTACTTTATAACATCTTTTAGCATTTAAATATGCATCTTTATATAAATTTTCTTCAGCAAGACCTTTATTATTCTTATAGCAATCATACAAATACATAACATAATCTCTATATGACCTCAGCTCAGGTGTAAACCACTTATTCTTACATATATTTTTATTTAAATCTACTTTTATTTTCTTTATCATGCAGCATTCTTCAAAAGAAGTTGTCAAAAAGTTAATAAAATCATTAAAAGCTAAATCAACTGTATAGTATGTTTTTAAGAAATTCCAGTCAACCTCACTTAGCACCATTCTAAAGTTTCTTATTGCTTTGGGAGTTAAGTCCCTCATTCGCTTGAAATATGTTTGTTTGTTTGGATCATTACCCATAAAGTCGTGTGGAAGACTGCTAAAATACCAGAGTGATCAGAGATATGAGGCTCGATGATCTGACATTCTATATCATTTTTAAACATATTGGTAACAATGTTAT
Source organism: Homalodisca vitripennis (assembly GCF_021130785.1). Lineage (NCBI taxonomy): Eukaryota > Metazoa > Arthropoda > Insecta > Hemiptera > Cicadellidae > Homalodisca > Homalodisca vitripennis. The sequence goes on along the minus strand of NW_025781304.1, from coordinate 10,707 downwards.
CAAGACAAGCTACATTTCTTGTAGGTTCATGATTTAAACAGTATAAATTTAAAGAGCGTAATGTATTGAGAAAAGTTTGTAGTATTTAAATCATCTTTTAAAATATCAATGTTAAAATCTCCTGAAATAATAATATGTCTGGAAGGGTACTTTTTGTACAGGAAACCAACACAACTATCTAAAGAGGACAGAAAGCAAGCGAGGTCCTAAACCTGGTGTGCGATATATTGTTGCTACAATAATGTTGGTCTTACTCAATAAAACTGCAGTTACTTCAAACACAGTATCAATACAAAATTTTTCCAAATCAATAGGTTGGTAATCCAATCCATTTTTTACAAAAATACTACACCCTCCTCTAGTTAATGGCGGTTTTCTACAATAAATATTTGCAAGACTATACCCTTGAGGAACAAAAAGCTGACTTTCTTCTATGACTAGCCAGTGTTCATTTAGTGTTAAAATACTACAATTTAGTGATTCTAATAAAAGTTCTAACATTTCAATTTTCTTCCTAATTGACTGAACATTTAGATGGAAAACATTGAAAAATTTGCATTTATTATCAACATATGCTACTTTAACGGATCTAGAATTATTGATGTGGAGTTTCCCGACACTGTGGCTGCCTCTTCTTCACCCGATGCTGTTGTCTCCTCCTGTAGCTGCGGCTCGGTATCCCTCTGCACACCATCCGGGTTGGTTGGACTCTGGCTCCGGGAAGCTTCAGCAGTGTCACAAAAAGTCTTAGCTGCCTCACGAATTTTGTCTGCAAGCCACAGTTTTCCCTTATGATTGAAATGCAGACCGTGGCGAGTATGAAGTTTTCTGTCAGCATCATGTACATTCACCAACTTTACATTATTATACTGATCACTTATTTCTTGTAGAATACCATTAGTCCTCTTAACTTCTTCATTGACACATGACCATTGCACTAAATCATATCGATGTGGAATATTTAATAGTATTATATTTTGATTTGAATGTTCTTCAAGTGTGTCTTTGATTATATTTATTGCTTCATTTGCCTCATTCCTGGAGACGTCATTAGTACCACAAAACACCACCAAAATGTCTTTTTCGTCCAGTTTTTCCCCTTGAATGTTTATTGGATTAAGAATTTGCTTGGCTCTACCACTGGGGGCTACAAAACCTACTGTTTGATGTGTCTTAATCAATTTATTTAAGTTCCAAGTCAAATCACGTCCATGGCTGTCGGCACACAACAAAATCTTATGATGAGCCTTGCAGGATTCATTTTATTATTGCAGTGGAGGGATGTGAAGGGCTGTTATCAATTATTATTTGAGGCTGTAGAGGGATTGGGATCTCAGGAGATGTTGGCCTAGTCAGTATTGTTTTTCTAGTTTTATTGTTTTTACTACAATTTTTATTGAGGATAGATTTAGGAGTATTTACATCAACAGGCGATAAAACCCCAAATTGATTACTGCACTGTACCTGAAAAGCTGTGTTATCTTGTTGGATAGGCTTTTTAGAAATTCTTCTGTTATTACATTGGGCATCCTGAAAAATCTGGAAAACAGTGCATACACCTTGAATTTTGGGCTTTTAATTCAGTCAAATTATTCTCTAACGTCCTTTTGTCTTGTTCTAACACTGTGATGACAGTATTCAAGTTCACAATTTCCTGTTTACAAGAATTCAGCTCCTGAATAATAATTTGCGTTTGAAAATTTGGAGATTTTTATTACAGTATTTTGAGGAGAGTCTAGGGCAGAGTCTTTATTGATCAGGGTAGCAGTGTTTTTTTCCTGTTCTAATTGTGTTATAAGTTCTTCCCTTAGCTGTTTTTCCATTTTTAATTTTCTTTCAAGAGATTTTATTGTTACAACATCCATTTTCATTTGCCTTATCACTATGAGTTTTTAATATTATTTTCATTTCTTCTTCTATTTGTTGAATTTTATCCTCCAACTGTAGTTCATATGTAGACTTTTGATTTTTTACTTCGTGCAACTCCTGCTTCAAGTTTTCATTTTCTTGGAGGATGGCACTACCTAATTCCGTAGCCAATGAAAGGGAAAGATTAAAATCATCATCTTCATTTTTATTATTCATATTAGAACCATTCAGTTCAGCTTCACTGCACAATGGACACAACCATACCCCTATCTCTTCATCTGTCATATTTTTAATTGTTGAATATGTCAAACCAATACATTTAAAATGAATCCATTTTTTACAAGTACCAGTGCAAAATATGGCTGCACTTTTTGCATACCTGCCACACACTCTACAGTCATTTACACAACTTTGATCCATTACAGACACTAAACACTGTACACAAAATAATAAAATAATAAAAAATGAACACACAAGTCAAGTTAGTCCTGTTAAAACAATTTAACAAATAAATATGTTATTGTCAAATAAACTCTATTTGTTTTGTCAATCCAATAAAATACAAATAAAAAACTCTAAAAAAATTATCACAGTAAAATTTATAAAGCAAAAATATTTGCCTGCAGTTGGATTTGAACTTGAAACCTCCAGGTTAACAGTCAGAGACGTTATCCACTGAACTACTGTGATGGATAGGAGGGAATGTTTATCAGTTGTAGATAAGGTATTCAATCAAACAGACAAACTTGATTTAAACATGTCACAGCAAACAGGCAATATAACTCAATTTCACGTTCAAACTATTAAAATAATAATCCATTTGCAACTATTAGTCTGAAAGATAATAAAAGTTTTTTATTGTAACTTTTAGCTTGTTACTTTAGAAAAACAATTAATATTGTGAAAAACATTTAAATGTTTGTTCGAAAAACATAATATAGGTTATAATGTCCATGCAATTTTCTTGATCAGAGATATATGAAATACTTAAAAATCAACTGATACCTATTATTCCAGTGCTTTAAATATAGAAAACACTCACTTATTTAACATCCAAAGAACACTTTTGAAAGACTTTTACATTATTAAACAATGATTTAAACTAGTTGCTCACAACTTGCCACACTCTTCCATGCTCTCTTGCAGACGACAAGGTTTTCATAGCAAGATGTCAGTATGACAAGTGTGATCATACTGTGCTGTAAACATCACCTGAAAACTCAAACTATCACTTCTGATGGTGACAGTTGCATTTTAATCCCTCCTGAACACACACAAATGCTCCCAGTTTTAAGTGTATGAAAAATTACTGGTCCACACCAGCATTAGGATACAGCTGATAGTCAGCGGCCATATGACAAGACCATCTCAAATGTCATTGGACTATTTTGGTATGAGCTGATTTAGTGCAAGCTTGTTGTTAAGTGCTTTGAAAGAAACACTGTACAGCTTGGACATTATCAGTGGGATATTTCTTGTACGAAGATATGGATTGACTGTTCATCTGTTACAAAAGCACTTAAAAATTTGTGAATACAATGTAGTATGATATATTGTAAACTAAATGTGCTCTTTTATGTGCAATAAAGTTTGATGTGTAAAAGTTTTCTATTAATAATTTTTAAATAATGCTTACATTCAGACATGACTTGTATATTTGTTGTATGCACAAACAGTGATGTTGGTGTAAGCCAATTTTAAATCCTCACGTTATTATGTGCAGTTTAACCCAACTGTACATAATATTTTGATTACAAAATGATTTGCTCAATAATATATCATCGTTTAACAATAGAAGATAGTAAACAAATTTACACCCATTAAACTTTTTCCTGTTTTAAATTATTAACAATATTATATTAATATTATTTCACTTTTGCTTTTTTAAGATATGGAAAGAAGAAGACTATCCTTCAAAAATCTTTACATATGATTCAGACTAATCGTTACAACAACGGAAAGTTACCTTTGACTTGTCAAGCCAGGAAAGAGCTCCGTAGAGAGAAGAAAACTCATGAAACGCAGCAAGACTACCACGTAAGTTGAGTAGCATCTTGAATAGTAAAAGAAATTGTTTAAAAGCAAACTGTTATAAGGAAATTATAATGGATAGATTTTTTTTAAGTCATTACAATTCCAGGAAATTTACATAGAAGAAGGAAATAGAGAAAAGGATCAGATTTTAAATTAATTTAAGCTGTTAACTTTATCATAATTTACATTTTAAATTCTTCTCCTGTCATCAGCTCCAAATTTTTTTCCCACCGATTTTGATTCTGAGCTAAAACTTCTGATATTGTCAATGGGTGTAAACTTTTAACAGCAATATTTCTTTACTTATTTACAACCTGTGTTTTTAGATGGATAAATTTCCCCTAATAAAGAAAATAGATTGTCAGCCATGATAGTTTTTGGTGGAGCTCAAAATGAGGGAGTATCGATAGGGTTAAAAATATGAAATAATAATTTTTTTCTCAGATCATATTTTTCTTAGTTTAGCAAACCTAACACCAGAAACATAAATTGATATTGTATCAGTGTCACGTAACCACATACAGATTCTCAAAGTGGTGAATTTTAGCCTCTGTATCTAGCTACCTGATGATAATATAACTGTTATTTATGTGTCTGATAATAGTTTTTAAGCGTATACTATTAAGAAAAATATAATCTGCCAAAAATTATCGCTTACAATGTTTAACCCTTTATAACGTCACAGACGCCGTATGGCTCATAGACAAACTATCTCCAAACGGCAAAGACGCGGTACGGCGCATCGACACAAAACTGCGTCTATAGCAAATTTAAGTTCCTTTTAAATCCGATCAATGTCACTAACGGTATGCGTCAACCATGTGTGTGGGTTATTGACCTATGTCAAGCGTCAAAATATAGCTGTCGCGTTACATTGTTTGAAACAATAGACGCAGTGTCTAGACACTCTCCCCGCCACACGGCACAGACGCCGTTACAGCGCGCGCGCTTTTTGTTTGCAGTTTGGCTTCAGGTAGTGCGTGTCTAACCATCGCTGAGTCGGTTTCCTTCGTCGTGTTTTCTGTTTAAATGGTTTTTATTTATTTTTAATTTTATTATATATAATTTATTTTAATTATATTGTCTGGTAATGTTTATAGTTTAGCTAATAAAATTTTGTGTGCCTTTTATTTTGACTTTATTTATATCTACAATTTTAATGTCCCATAAATATATGTACGTACAAGATAATTTAAAAATTTTTACTTTTTTTATACTTACCATAATTATAGAAAGTAAAAATAAAAATGAACTTTACACATTTAAAATTTTTTTTTAATATTGTGCCGTTTGCTGGAAGTCGTGAAAAAGATATACAGACGTTATAAGGGTTAATCCTTACGATACCCTTCTATTTCAAACTCTTTCATGACTAGCGTGGCTGATAATATATTTCTTTCTGAAGAAACATCCCCTTATCAATTTCAAGAAAAACAAAGTTGTGTGCTTGTACAGTGCAAATTGGTTCTTGGCTCCGAGACTATATCTGTATAGAAACATCTGACACTTTGTTGCAGCATGAGTATTAAAACGTTCCTGAACCATACACCTAGTGAAGAGGACATCGCTCACCTGCTGAAGGAGTTCACTGTGGACTTCCTGCTGAAAGGATACGGTCTGCTGGTCTCAGATCTCAAGCTGGTGGTACTGTCCACCAGGATTTGCAGATGGATACCTCGCACTTCACTTGGCTCATCATGTTTTTCTTGCCGTTTGCCACACAGCTAGAGCTGGGACTTGGACCTCATCAGGTCATTACTCAGTTTTCCTTCATCTCTCTTATTTAGAATTTGACTGTGTTTGTAAATTTATTTTATTTAAATTTCTCAAAGGGACATATATGTTGGTTTTTTGACATTATTGAACAAAATAAGTTTTTGCAATACAATTCAATTTTGATAAAACATCATTCCAAAATTGGGTTTAAAGAAGGTAATACCTTCAACTCACAATGAAGTTTGACTGACTTTTTTCCTATATCTCAATGAAAGTTAAGTATATTTCTAATAAGTGGAAAAGTTGATAAATTGAAACTGAATAAATACGTTTAAAACGTTGAAAATGATTAGGTAATAAGCAAATACCATTCCTTAATTAATAGCAGGAATTAACCATTCCTGGTATTTATTATTGGGTGAGGCCATTTAAAAGTGCTTAGTATTTCAACAATCATCGATCTTCTGGCTCAAACGTTTTGTACACAATTAAATTCATGAAATATTTTGGTTTAACATGTGTTGACTGAAGATGGCTGTTCACAACAAGGCCAGAATATCTCAAGAAGTTAATTGTGTGAGTAATGTTCCGGTGCAGTGTGAACCGGAAGACTTTAACACTAGTAGTTATGGACACCAGTTGTGTAAACCTTAGTATTAAAATGTTAAGTATTTGAGATTGAATAAGCAATACCATTTAACACCATACTTAGAGGCAGTTGAAAATCTAATAAATTAAATAAATTTTAATAAGATAGAAATATAATATGTTAACTGGGTTTCTCTTATACTTATGTTAGCTATAGTAATCTTTTCCATTCTGTAATATACAGTATTACTAACATGTATTGTAACATAATGAAATAATTTTCAGGTCTCGCTACAAAAAAAAAAAAATTAAAGCAGTTTAATTATCTTGATATGTTTTTCAAAACCTGCTTGACTAATTTAAAATGTTAAATTGTATTCTTTTACTTTTAACATTTTAAAGCTTACTGAACGCTGTGTTTATGTAGATTTTAAAACTTTTATGAGATGTTGTTATACTTACATAAAATTTCTGTTTGTTAGCCCTATATTATCACACGACACTATTTCGTACTTGACCTATGAAGGTGTCAATCTATGTGTGAGGAGTTAGAGGTAGCAAAGCTTGATGTGGGGGAAAAACTTACCGGAATTCTCAGCAAACTGTACTTGGTAAGTACTTTACTTGTAGTATGATCAGTACAAATCTTTTCTTCAAAAGAAGTATGGATTGTACATTCTGGCTTAGACATATTCTCAATAAATAGGGTAAATTACCATGTTGAATGATATAAAAATAATTATAGAAAAAAATAAAACTTTCCATTCTGTTTCAAACATATTGTGAAAGGTAAAAAATTGAGTATCTCTCAGAGGATGATTTGAGTATCTCACATGTTATCTCAATAATATCTCATAAATTACTCAAAGAATTGTTATATCACATTTTTAATGGTTTATTGTGCATTTGGTAGTATGGAATATCATCTTTATTCAGAAATCTCTTGAGGAAAAAATTACAAAAAGGTTAGTCTGGAATTGACAGTCCAGTAGTTGTCATCTTAAAGGATGATTTTTTCAAATAACGTCTGTTTAATGCTCTAGCAATCTAGACATCATGATCTTCTCTAAAAATTTAAGGTTACCACCAATTTGACTGTTCCTGATATTAAGGGAGAATTCCTTTTTTGTTATAATCTTCAAAATATGGGTTTTTACCTACCATGAAATTTGAGTCCTGTAAATTATGCAGAAAATTCTACATGTTTCGGCGTGATAATGCCATCATCAGAAATTGAGACAGTAAAGAGAACAACAATCAACTGGTGATGTCAGTTTTTGGAGAGTTCGAAAATTAACAGGAGTTTATTGTATGTTTGCCATTTAGCATAAAAAAACAGTATTACTGTGTTTCAAGGTCTGGTAATTGATCTCTTTATCTTATGATTTGATGTGTTATGTTTGCTATCCATCTGAGGAACAAGTATTTTTTTTTATGGTCTAGCTGAAGCCAAAGGAAATATTTCAATCAAAATATGATGAATCTATGTGAAATTCTTGAATTGAAAGGAGTGGATTTTATTCACAAGGCTGGAGTAATCAGCCCACATATTGCATAACAGGCTTTGCTGAAGTTGCATGCAAAATTTCAAGTCCTCAGGTCATTTTCTTCTCAAGACATTTTGTAAAACAGACAGAAATTAAATTTATCTAGCCTCTCGAATAATAGACTTTACTTACATACAGCCAGTAAGGACAAGAAGCTGAAGAAAATAAAACTAATAGGTTCTTATGTGTAGCTGCCATAGTGACAGGGATATTCAGGGCAGGGGGTTGTCACAAACCGAGATTCAATAGCAAATCCACCATGAGGTGATAGTAAACATTATGCTATTGTGAACAAATAAGGATTCTCCCCTCACCTTTAGTCTTCCTAGAACACTAAAGAAGCCTCATTCCACTTCAACAATTATGGTATAAAACCAGCCAAAAGAGAAACCTGTTGAAGGCAGCAATGAAAATTGTGCAACTGTGTCAAACTTTTTTTACTAGACAACTATATCAAAATTTGGCATAGATCCTCTATGACTTATGTGTTAACCTACAATTAGTACTGAACATGTTTAGGAGAAAGTACAGTTCCAATATGAAAGATTGTTGAACAATGTTATTATGGGACCTTTGTTAGTGAAGGAGTTTTTATTTTGCTATGCATGCCACACTAGGTCATTCACACTTTTTTTTTTACATTTTTTAATAGTTTCTTTCAACATTTTATAGTCTGTAAATAAATCTTGTCTTATATTTTCATATTGTAATTTTTTCAGATTGTGTCCTGTCTCAAAGAGATTATAATCACTGTTGAAAGTGTATAGAAAGGTCACTCATCTTACAAAAAGCTGACCCGGGAATATTTGAAACAGCTGCAAGGTAAAAAAAGTCTCTATTTTATTGAAATTTGTACTAGTTATAAAGTTTAGTTATTATACCAAAATATTTTAATTTTAATAAAGAACTAAAAATCAATTATATATTATTGTGGTTTAAAACAATAAAATAAAAATACAGTATTTTGCAAAGGGTAGCTGTGAGTTGCCATCTGAGGTTCTGCTTTTAACAGAGGGCAAAAATTAAAAACTGTGTTAGAAATAGAAACTCGTCTCAAATCCACAAATATTTTACATCAGAAACTAAGATTTTAATGTATTGATAATTAAATGAATTGTTACAAATTATAAATTCTTTATTGAATATAAATTACAAAAATTATTATTAAACAGGTAATCATATTTTTACAGTTAACCCTCTCCCGCTCGCAAAGGCATGAGTCGGCAACGGCCACTACATAGCCACTGCAGCTTAAACAGCTCAGATCGGCTATGCACAACTTTACCCACTAGAGCCGATAAGTGCTGCTCTCGCGTAGCAATATTTTTGTACTACTACGGGTTGTTTGCTATCAGGATACCATTTACCTTTACTTTTACAGTAGATTTATTCCATTATTTTGCTATTTATATTAGTTGTGCGGAAAACAATGGCGGGTTGTAGTCGTACACTTTCGTGACAGTGAAATTGATCTCGTTATTAGTAGTAATTGCGACGATTCAAGTGAGTGTAGTGGATGTACCGGAGCCTTGTGAAGTGGTTGGGTGGCATTGAGGATGTAGTTCGGAGTGATCACAGTGGCAGTTGGCAGTGACAGGCAAGCCAGACAATGACCTTCACCAAGTAACTGCGTAACAAACAACCCCGCACCACTGGCGCCCAGCTGTCTGTGTGCCCCCTCCTGGTCTCGTTACAATCAACTTCATTGAACCAATATATAGTAAAATAATTAATATATATAATAAAAATTATAGTTAATTACAACGACAGAACGTGTGTTAAGTTGAGGCGCTGCGTATTTTGGACCGAGCGTGACCAGCAGAGCGAATTAATTGAGGTTAGAAGCACCGTGAGCGCCTGAAAACAATGTGAGCGGGAGGGAGAGTGTTAAATATTTACAATATATTTCTAAAATGTTATTTTGTTTATACCACATTTGGTTAATTATATTTGATTTTAAAATATCTGTAAAGTTAAAATTAACTTATATTCATAAACTGCCATGCATTATTTGTATTGTATACAAGAATAAATTTGTTTTCAAATCTTTGGAAAATTTGTTCAATTCAAAACCTTTGTGAATTTCCTCTAATATTTCAAAGTAACATAACTGACTTTGCTTGTATTTTTACAGAAAAGATCTGCCACACAAATGACCTGAAGTATCTTTTCCATATTGTTGCTTCGTCACTTTGACCCCATGGTCCACAGTCATCAGTTCCTGCAGGAGACGGTGGTGGCCAACCACAACTTGCTGGTGCTGATAGAGAACTGCCCCAAGGTGTCCAGAGCAGCCGTGCTGGAGCACCTCAGGACAGTGAGTACTGTCCACACTCAGACAGTTGTTACATTTTTGGTTGTTGCACAATTGATTGATGACCAACTATCAATATATGAAGAATGAAGAAACTAAAGGAACATGACAGAGGGGAGGTGGTTCAAGGTAGAGTGGAACTCTCCTCTCATGGTACTGTGCTATCATATAGGTTATTTTGTAAGTTCCTTCACTTACTTCATGAGTTGAAGCAATCGTTTTTCTTCTTCTATAATGACTTTTAAGTTGAGGAAATCTTTTTTTCCTAAAATAGATGGGTAAATACAAACTTGACCTGGAATTACTGAATGCATAGTGTTACTAGTGCGCACGTGGATGTTGTGTGTGCATGCGCACACAAAATATTTTTGTAGAATTTTAGAACCAATCTTTTCCTACTTTTCAAATGGGGTAACTTTAAATTTTTAAATTGCAAGTCCTATCTTGTGACATGTCAGGAATATCGATGTACAACCTTCACCATACTTATTAAATTACTTCTGTGGATTTTTTTAGAATACAAAATATTTTCCCCCCTTTTCAAAGGTGGTAGCAGGGGGGGTAACTTTAAATTTTCAAAATTGCTACCCCTTTTCAATAGAAACACAAGGACATGAATAAAAGCAACTCTACAGCGTT
>NW_025781303.1:0-44388 GCF_021130785.1 Homalodisca vitripennis | reverse complement strand
AATGAGATTTCCTTCCAGATTTTACAATCCAAGCCGGATAGGCAGGGGATAAGGTCTCAAGTCAGATATAATGAAATAAAACGCATCACATAATAGAAACCTGGTCTTGTGTTATAAAAACTTTAAAGATTTCTAAAATGAATTATAAAAAACACATTAGAAAACTCACAGAATCATCAAAATTAAAGAATAAAGCTATACCGGTCGATTTTCTTGATCCTTCTACATTTATTACAGGGTTGTCCCCATGAAGAAACGGAGGAGAACCTGTTAGGGGACTTGTTCTAACCGTGTGAAAAATAATTGAAAAAAGTTCATCATACACATAGGTTCTAGAAAACGGCTTAGGTTAGGCGAAGCTATACAGGGTGAAAGATTTCGCCCAGATTTCAGTGACCACCGTTTTAAAATGGGAGGCCCTATTAAAATTTATTTTGGGCGTTTACCCCATGGACGTAAAATTTAATTTATATTATGCAAATTGAACTGAAAAAGTGAATAAAATTGGTGTACCAGACCTCTAGGTGCAGTAATTTTTTAAAATAATCTGAAGAAAATACGCAAAATTCGGTGTCCAAAAACAAGTTTTAAATTTAGGTTTCAAGTAGATTAAACTTTGTTATAATGGTGTAACAAAACACGTAAAAAATTCTTTAAACCAAACTTGTAAAGAATTAATTTTCTTAAGATAATGATGTAAAATAGCCAATAAAAATTATACGTTAAACTTTAATAAAATCAATTATTTAATGAAATAAATAACGTAAGAAGAATAGGACAAAATCGGTTTACACTTTTTTTTCTTATATACGAAAAATTTATTTTTCTTATTTTTCTCTCTAATAACGATCTTCAATTACAACGGAGATGTTTTAGTAAACTTTCCTAATAGTATATTTTTTATATAAGCAGTTTTTTGAGTGGTAAAAAAAAGGACCATTGCGTTTATGCCATTCAAAAAAAAAAAAATGGTATAATTTTTAATGAAAGGTTTGTAATGACCAAAAAGTGTATAAAATAGTATTCAAGAATATTTAGCCATTTGCAAAAACATATGATTTTGTGTTGTTTGTATTAACGGAAAATTAAAAATTGGTTACTATATCAGGTAGTTATTGATTTACTTATTTTATATCACAATTAAGTTCCCTGTAGGATAAAGATTAAGTTATTTGCATTTTAAAATATTTAATTTTATTTTTATTATAATCAACTAGTCAAAGTCAACTGGGAAGCATTAACAGAATAATAGGAGATCGACTGTGGTTATTTTTTTTCTATCAAATATAAAAGCTATATAATTGTTTATCTTTTGTTAAGTTGCTGATTTGCATTCTAGCTCCAGGGGGACAAACTTCACTATACATTTACAAAGCTAATCTCAGTTTTCTTAGGCATACACGGCTGGCTCTAACTAAAGTTCAAGTTCAACCGGATTCCCACCCTTTTCAAAAATTGTCCTTAGATGGTAAACCGAACTTGTTTAATAATCATGCAGTCGCCAGTTTGAATAGTTGAGCGCGGGAGTTTGTTCTTATTAGCTTAGGCCTAACTGGTTTGGTATTATTTGGAGGTTTTAAAATGCGATAACAATTCCAGAGTTGACTTTTTATAAATTTATTTTATACGGAGAGGAACTATATTTACTACTGTGAAGAGATATTGCATATACACAATTTAACGTCTTAAAATATTTCGGGATTGCTTAATGGAAAAAGCAATCTTCAGTCAACAGATGCTTAAACACAACTTACAGACCATTAGAGGAGCAGTTCATTATTTTTTTTAAGTTTCTCTAGAAATTACGAATAGCTTCAATTATGTATGGTTAAGTACCTTTAGTTTTATCGGAATTCGGAATTTAAATTATCAAGGAAACCCAAGTGTGTGCTCATAGAATGCAAAATTGACTTCTCGGCTCATCGATTAAAGTGTTCATTCTCTAATAAAATGGGTGTTTTCGGCACCTAAGGCCAGGGGGTAACCAACAGGCGATAATGAAAAAATTTAGGACTTCAAACCCAGGCTTCTCGGGAGGTATATACTAGGTCCTATGGGATAGATAAATTGCTAGTGGTACGTGAATCATATGTCCCATCAGTTTTAGTTCTTAGATCTAGCCTTCGGATCGCACTACGGACAATGTTCCACTGGAGACTTCTGTGTTGAACGTTTTGATCTATGAGTGTGGCTGTTCGGTCAGGGGAAGGCAATTAGTGTACTATAAAAACAAATATAATCGATTTAATGAGTCAATATTTTCATAAGTTTCCTTCCAGTATCAGAGAGAAGATTAGTCACGAAATATATTGATAACTGATCGTTTTTGTCAGCGCTTTCGGGAGGGAGGTACAGGAGATTTTGAAAAAACTAAACTGGGTACAATGTACCAATTCCTGTCAGTACAGCCATCGGTACTCGTAGAATAAAGCTATACTTTCAAATTTTACCAAAACCAAAACTTAGGTTCATATGATGGCCACATGAGCTTTTAAATTCCATCTTTTTTATTTGTAAAAGCATGTACTAGTAATGCAACCTCAGCCTGTACATGTTATTTTTAATTCATAAACATATACACATTAATTTAAAATAAGATTAACTGTTATTGTTAAATGGATGTTAGATTAAATAACTTTAACAGTTACTTTTAATATTATATTTATTTATATTCTAATAACTTGTTTCATATTAATCGGGAATTATATTCGAAGAACTGTAAATTTGCTATAAAACATTTTTGATAAATTTGTAACAGATGTTCAGAAAATGGCATAATACTAATGTGTATTTAAAAAGACTTTAGATTTTTTAATTCAATTACCCATTTTCTGAGACTTTAAATAAATAACTTCCTATTTGAGTTTAATTCAGTCTGGTCTTATCGTAAATTAATTAAAAATTACACTCCATTAATCTCCAATTAATAAAAAAAAAAAGCCCCAAGTTGAACAATGGGCAATTGTTTTAAATAAAATAATGGTACTTCCTAATACTATTTCTCTGTCTTCCTACAAAACGCCAGGTAACGTTGTGCCCCCGTTATTTTTTAAGCCCGAATTTATAAGGTGAACATATAATGTTGATACTAACTGTTACATTAATAATTATATAAGTTGTGTGTTTTGTATGTGTTTTGTCCATTGTGCAGCCTTTGTGTAACTCCAATATACTACGTATATCTTTTCAATTTAATGATGATTGCTTGTTACTTTGCATTATAATATATAGATTTTTAATAACTCGAGTTTATAACTTATTTTTCAAATCTGGAGAAAGTACTTGAAACCTTAATTTCCTAATTAATAACCGGTATTTTATTGGTATTAAAACTAACTAGTAATAATACTTTTTTAATTTCTATACAATAAAAATATGCGATTAAGACTGAGGAGAGGAGAATCTGCGATAATAAGATTAATTTGTAAGCTCCCTGACACGGTCTATTGCCTACACTTTTTATACAGCCAGACTTTTTTTGCTGCATTAAGGAGTTCATTGAACTATTGTCATTAATAAATTGTAAATAATATGCACTTTTTTGCAGTGATTGTGTTACAAAAAGATTGTTATTAATAATAACTGAATTCAATAGATACATTTTGAATTAAACTTATAGAACAAAACTATTTTTTTTTATTTTTTTTTTTGATAATTTAATAATAATGATTTATTTTCTCAAAATACATTACAGAATTGTATCAGAAAACCATGTTTACATTCAATATTACCATAATATCTACTAATGTACAATATAAATACGAAATATAAATATATACGCTTCCTAATAGAGAACAGAATAACTAACCTCCAAGGCAAAGCCTGTGTGGGAGGAAATTAACACACAATTTTTTCCTCAGAGTGATGGGCTCTTAAATCTTCTATTTAACATAAAATATATATGATCCAAACTTTAAACTACTATATGTATTAATACATTAACTAATATATAAATTTCACAAAGTTTTGTTTACTCAGTAGGAGAAAATGTAGGAGCCTAATAAGTCTTCATATAATACAATTTAATTATGCAATAAGCCAACAATAAAGCATAAAATGTTGACAGATAAAAAGAAAAGAATCTCAACAGAATTTAAAAATTTATTTACTTAAAAGATTTTCTTGAAACTTTAAAACATATACAACACAACAAGAGGAATACAAAAAGTCCTTGAATGTCCACATACAATTTCGTTATGACATACAAAAAAACCGGTCGAACAAAAAATCCATAATTTGGCAAACTTATTGAAATATTGGCATTTGCTGTACATATACCTTAATCTATTAATTAATTCTATTGCAACTTATAATACATGGAAAAAACACATGGTAAATATACACACACATCATAACCGAACCAATTTACTATTTACTAGCAAAATAGAAAAATAAATTAAAAAGGCTATGTTACCTTTCTAGTATTTACATAAGTAATAATTCATCAATATTTTCTATGCTTATAAAGCACAAGACCTCAATCTAGAATTGAAGAAGGGTTTAAAGTAGTTGGCATTACGACGTTGTAAAATGGGTATTATAGACAAAAACATACGCTTAAATGGTTATTATTTTTTAATTGTAACAAAGGTTTCTGTGAGAAGTTAGAACAACGGTTAAATCAACTGAGTTCATATTTAATTAATGTTTTTTATGTAAAATTCCAGGAAAACATTCGATTCCAAATCGTTAGCAATTAACATGTAATTCCCACAAATAGATAAGGAATTAAGACTGACCACCCTGTTTAGGGACTATTTTCTTTCTCTACGATTATACAATTAACAAAATTTGAGATTTGTTCTCTATTTTCTAGGCAAATTCTAATGCTTGACTACCAAACAAACTTAATAACACAAGATTAGGTTTTGATTGAAGTCTCGGTTACATTTGTAATAATATAACAATGTTATTGTGAAAAAAGTTTAAAATTTACCATGTTATTTAATACATCCTCACTTCAAACTCTCTAATCAGTTAAACGTTACAAATTATAATGATATTCATGTGTGCAAATTTGTAGTATGTTTTTATGTCGCCTTTGAAAGTAAAATGAGTCCAATACAACGTGTGTAGAGTCACTTGAATCTTGTGACTACAAATATTTAAAATAAAATGAAGCATATAATTTATTTAAAAACTATTTAATAACCTCAAATTCAACATTTACTCAATCTACAAACAAACATCAACTTGAGGAAAACTTGATGAACAGTAAATTCATCATCGTTACCATTTAAAGAAATACTCAAACACAAAATTATTCCATAGCTACGTTTTTTTTTTGTTTTGTAAGTTCCAGTTTACTCTTCGGTGGACAGTCTTCGTTCAGAACAATTTAGTTTTTACTTGTGGTTGTTTAAAAAATTTAATTTTGGGCAACACCTGCTGTTTGGTTTATATTTTGGCTTTGGTTCGCTTTAACATTCCTTTGCAATTCTATTGAAAGTTTTCTGCGCATCACTTTCTAGAGCAAATTATTGTGAAAACAAAGAAACAAGTAGGAATAAGTAGACAAAACCAGGCATTAAGATATACGCAGGAATAAAGTCAACATCATCACAAATCACGTTTAAATTAAATGCAAACTAACCGTCAGACTCATAAATAAATGCCAGTATCAAATCACCGTTCAGGTAAATTAATATTACAGGACGGGAAAAATATATGGCGATGAAAATGTATATAAGATCTATTAAAATGACTATTTTAAAATTTGTAATGGAGATTAACACCTTGGCAGGGATTGGGACCTGCCTCGTGCTTAAAACAGTTGCCGTGCCTCACACACTGTTATCCCAGAACACAACAGCAAATGGCATGCAGTGAAAAATGTTATGCCGCACCCAGGTTAATATCCAACCCATTTTTTCCCCCCCCCCCCCACTCCCCCCCCTCCTATAATTTTTGGGTTTTGTAACCCCGGTGCGGGGGGCCTACCCCCCCCCCCCCCCCTTCCGTCGTGTGAGGTGCATTCACATGGTAACTAGGGCCAGTCCTTGGCGGCAGGGTCGTCACCCTTCTACCATGTTAATACTCCCCTCCACTATATTTAGGTTGACTTATTTGAGAATATTTAGGTTACAGGTCACGGTTTGTGTTGTTCCTGTGTGCTGTATTATATGCGCCATCTACCGCATATAATATGCACTTTTCAACAAAGACAATAATGTAAGATTCTGTAAATTCTCACTGAGACGGTATTGAAACTATTACAGTTTTTTAAATACTTTTTTGAAAGGGTTTAAGGGATTCTGCAGATTATATGTTTTAAAAGTAATATTATATTTTCGAGTAGGATTTAGACAAGAAGATAGTATTTGTATTATGACAAACCAGGGTTGATATTAAAAGGAAATGTTATTCTGAAATTTCGGTTGGGGAATTTCAGTAATATTAAAAATTAGAGGTTACTGCTATGTTGGTATCGAATTTTGATGACAACTCTAATTTCGTTCAATGCTTCTACCAAATTTGAAATTATTGAATTTTAGTTTCTATAGAAAACTTTCTAACAATGATAATTATAGATTTATTACACCACATGGAATATTTCCTACTGATACATATGCTTAGTAATAAAATTCTACTCCAATAGTTAGCACATATGTAGTTGTCCCATAACAAATCCATTTTAGTCTATTAAATTCTTCCAAAAAGAAAGGATCTAGGCAATAGATAATTTCGAATAGGATAATATGTAATGGCTAATGACTATGATTTTGGACTAACCTTAGACGTGACCAAAAGTCTTTACTTGTTCTTTTTGATGTGTTTACATGTTCAGATAAATTCTTGATAAAAATGCTTATGTCCTTAGCAACAATATACTTCAAACCTGGAAAGCAAGGGGACCAATGGTGGAATCGGTCCAAGCACCTTTACACCAGATTAAAAACTTTAATTTTTTTATTAAATGTATAAGAAATGCATAATTTTTCCCTTATACGGAAGTCCTTTCCGTTACATTAAATTTTACAATGATATTTTATGTTTGATTGACTTTTAAACGTTTATATCCAAGCAGTTTCCATCCCACTAAAAATACAAAATCATACAACCTATACATATCAGTTAAAAAATAATATTTTTTTATATATATATATATACTATATATCATATGATATATATGATAAATAAAGGCTATTGCCATTTTATACAATTGAATGTAAATTAAATAAAGTCGTTTGACAGGAATTTGGTTTTCCGATCATAGGTTAGTTTGCTTATTTAAACGCATTATGTGACAGATACGGCCAAATAGAAAATATTTGAATCGGAAAAAGTAAGCGCTCTGTGGTGTAATGGTAGCACATTCACCCGGCAAGTGAGAGATCCGGGTTCGACTCCCGGCGGAGCAAGTACTTTTTGTGATTCAATGTTTATTGAAATTACACACACACACACTGTGTAGTTTATTAGTTTCCATAAAATATTTCGTATTGTATAACTATTTCAATATTTTATTTACATTATATATATATATATATATATATTTATACAGATATATTATGCGAATAATGTTTATACTTAATACATGTTTGTTTTAGTAGTTTTTAACAGTTTTTTAGATTTACTTACTACTTTAGTCTACGTTTCTTTGTAATGAATAGATAGCAAGCCTTTTATGATATTGTTATAAATTCTAATTTGTCTGTAATGAGCAATGTTTTCAAATTTTAAACTAATAATTTTTGTATGTTTGTAAATATGAAATAACTTTTTTGTAATCAAATCATTATGCAACATGGCCATATTTATGAAAGCTTTATTTATATGAATTATATTTATTATCACTAAACATGTACAGAGGCAAACATAGGCCTGACATTGTGGAGGATTAACATTGTAACCCTTTTAGTTAGAACTATCTTACTTTCTACAAGTAGCACTATGAATAAAACCAACCTCAATATAAATAAAAAATTATAAGATAAAGATCAGAAAAAATAATTTATTGCAAGTATATGTTTGTAATTTTTACTGAGGTAACTATAAAACGTTCCATATAAATATCACCTATATTTAAATTAACATACAACATATTTTCCAGCAATGTACATCAAGCGGTGTTTGATTTTTCGGCAGTCGGCAAGTTTTGGAACCTAATGATAATCAGGTGAAGAACTATAATATCTCTGTTTATTTTGTTGTCCAAAACGCTCTGGAAGAAACCTTAAAGATGAAAAACATGAATCGTATGTAATTTTGTATTATTTTTTCCTTTAAAATACTGTTTAAATTTAAGCATGTGGTGTTTCATGTATAATAAAATTTAGAATACATGGCAATAAATGAGTAACTAAATATTTGTGTCATGCTAGAAACCATATAATTAAGAGATTATAAGAGGAGGTCTACAATAAGACGAGCAGATAGCTATTTTGGTTATTTATACAGCAGCAGTATTAATATATTTGTTAACCGATTTGATACTTTGCAATATTTTTAAGCAATGTATTATACTGTTGTATATTCAAAGTAATAAAAATTTAAAACCACGCCCCTTAATTTATAGATTTTAGTTGAAACGTTTAATAACCTAACAATATTAATTGTTAGTAATTAACAATACTATAGTTTTTTCCCAATAAAATAAACCTTGGAAAGCAAGGGCAAATTGCGAGAATCCTCTAGAGTTCCAAGCACTTTGCAATTAATTATCCCAAGACGGATTGCAATGAAAATTTTATCCTTCTGGTCTGTAGGTATTTAGTTATGTTTTGCGCAGATTGATAAATCGTTTTCCTTGGATGGCGTCACCGCATAAGACACTTTATTATGTTGCAGGACATTTTTATGCCAAATACGTAGGACAGGATGAGTGGCGTCCTAACAAAGTCACCAGCTACCAAAAAATATTCAGAAGTGCAAGACCAAACCTAATCAGCAGTTAAGTACTTCCCAGGAATAAAATAGATTACAGCTCCTATAACACAAGAAGTTGGGAACGGGAAACGTTCTTCTGACATGTCCACGCTGTTGTTGGTGCACAGGTCTCTGAGGGTGTTTGTACTCTCTGATGCTGTGTTTGAAGTTAGTTCGCGACCACAGGTAGTGGAATCTACTACCATTACGAACACGCTGGAGATCTTTATGGAGAAAACACCACTGAGATAAATTGATGAAGTCAAAGGAGACGGATCGAGGATCGACTCGCGATCGAATATTTATTTTAGTTCCAGCAATGGAAAATTAAATTGTGTGTGCTGATATCACAGGAAAATTTAAAAAACCAAACCCTGTCATTACGCCTTCAAAGCCTCGGAAAACAAGCAGTGGGGTCACTAGTAGCGGCTAGTAATCTCGTACTAGTGCCATTCCGCCATTTCTTTATCACGAACAAGCTTTTTCGTACGGAAACTGGAACAGATGTACGTCTATCCAAAATATCTGCTATAAAGAAGGTTGAGGACCAGATGTGAGCACTTTGCAGCAAATAACACATCCACTCATCCTACGATTCATGACGATTATAGATTTTGGGCTCATGTAACTCTTTATGTGGTATTTAATGGTATCTAAAAGTAACCCATAGTTAAAGTAGAATTCCTGTTCCACTATGATGACCTAGTTAAATGTCCAATGAAAGGCGGTTGACAAAAAAACCTCGCTTTTGGCAAGTGTCTATACATCTCGTTGCAGTATCGTAAGTAGTTATTAAGACGGAAAATGTACCAGTGCGTCTGCATATTCCCAGCTATTTAATTAACTCTCACCGGACCTCACAATGCCCTCAGGAAAACCAGCCTGACCGGTCAAACTCGACACATGGCACTACATCAAGACTACTGATGGCTTGTTAAAATACTACGTCATCTAGCTTATGATAAACTCAACTAGGCATAGGTGGTTTTAAAACAGGAATTTCCAGACTTTTATAGATCACCTCCCTTCTTCCTGCGTATTATTCCCAACAAAGACTCTGAATGAAGACCACGTAGAGAAAACTAGATTCGGCCACTAACCGATTCCAAGTAGACATACTTAACAGTGAAGGATGTCTTGAGACCCTACATTCTTTGTCAATGATACGGAAGAAAGACGATCCTCTGTTTCAAGCATTATTGATTTTTTCTTGCCTTCTTATGTCGTTAAAGGTTACACAATCGTGAGTTCTGTATTCAGGACATACATTCATAAACGGGGAGGGATACACTTTATATTAGTTGTAAGTATTATTTATTTTTAATAGTATTACCAGTTTGGTAGATTTTGATATATCTATTAAACTCACCATCTTTAAAGAATATAAATGGCCATATGCAATACAACGTGAGCTAACAAAGTACCGCATTTTTAATCAGGTCAATATTGAAGTTGGTGCATAAGACAGTAGCACATAGCTTGGATGAGTTTTTAAAACAAGGTTTTTATTTTAATCATTTAAAATGGTGGGGATTATCTTTTTTATAAACAATTTTCATTAATCTATTCTCCAATACATACCTTTTTATGTTCTGCGATCTTTTCAGGTTACGAAACATATATTAGATGTATTGGAGAATAAATTAATGAAAATTGTTTATAAAACGTTTAGACTGAGAGTTACACGTTTGTAAGTGCACGTTTTGGCATAAATTTCAGATATAAAATTTAGATATATAGTTGTTGTTTATAACATAACTGTATGTTAATCAATGACTACCTCATTACTTTTTAAGCCTCTTGAATCAATAATTGCCATTTAGGACGTCTCTCATGAGATATGACATTGTGCTACATAAATCTCAGGTGCTGAGCACGTTAAAACTGTAGTCCAGAAACATATTTTGGAAACTGTACTAAAATACCAACTGAACCTGATTTTGGTCACACGTTTTTATTATAATATATTTAAAACTTGTATTTTTCAATATTAAAATAATTGTTAGTTCGTCATAGAATTATGCATTGTATTTGTTATTGAACAGAAACAAGTGTAAGTTTTGATTTGTTATATTTTATGGTATCAAGAATCTTCCTAAAAATACGATAGGCCTAATAGTGTGCAAGGAAATTAATAATTTCTATTACTATCTAACTTTCTGGATCTCTCTAATCTATTGTAACAATTTGCAAACTAGCAAACACATACACTATTATTGTGAGACAGAAAACTAAGAAACTTGTTACGAGCCCTAATTTTGGAGCTCGAGAAAACTCAAAGAGAGAAATTACAAAATCTGAATCACTGCAGTTTTACAATAGCTTTTCTGTTCTATGTTAACTGTGAATGAACATAAACCAAACGGGTTCTTTTCTTAGAACTAAAGTATAAAATATTTTACTATTCATTTACTGTTATGAATACACTTATAGTACAATCTAGATGACAAATTTGTTACTATGTTATGAGTAAGTATAACTATATAGGTTATGAACTATTTCTTATAAACATACACTAAACTAATTGATATAAGTGTGCCATTCTGAAAACAACAATTGTAGCCAAATTCATTATGATGTTAATAAGTAGAACAATACATTACCTAGTGTATGTGTCGTGTGTGTATTAGTGTAAGTGGGGGGCGACCTCCTGCCGCACTGGCCGCAATCACCCTGTAACAATCAGAAAATACCGCATATAATAATATATCATGGTAAACCATGCACTTGCCATAAACCAATATAATTACAGACATATACCTTAATTAAAGAAGTGTTATTAAAAAATTAAGTATAATCATGGAACAAATATGTAAACTTAATTATACTGTAAGCAGATAAATTTATTATACCTTAATGTGTTGTGTAGTGAAGGATTACTTGTTCTTGTTAATTGTAGTTCTACACGCACACACACTCTCACACTTTCATTCAAAACAAAACATTCATACTTTGCGTGTTTTGCAACACACGTGGAGTAGTGCTAAATGTTAGTGTCACAGAGAGGACGCCAAGCCAACGCAGGACCGAGGCCACCTGAAAATAATCAGAACAAAACTCTCGGAATCACAAAAATTACACAAATGAGTTGGCTGTTTGATTTCTAGTAACTTATAATAACATTTTACAGTCTAGATATTTGACTACAAGTGCAGTTTCAGAATGGCATTAAATTTACACCTGGAAAAAATCCACAAATACTTACGGTTACTGGGTCTTCTCGCATTGAGTTTAAGTAATATTGCTACCTGAAACATAATTACAAGGAAGTAATAAGATCAGAATAAGTATTTGCTCATAAAGGTAATAAAAGGTTAGAGTGTATATAAATATATATATACAACGCACCATCATAAATGTCTTTAAATATTTACATCTTGTACAATACTTCAAACTGCTATTTTTGCATGACATAGAATATGTCTATTATCATAAATATTTTAAATGATATAACAAACCATACTTCTAAGACAACTTTTGAGCAAATACGAAAGTTATAAATCCCTGCTGCCACTCTAGAGCAGACAATACCAGCATGACTAACTCTGGTCAGCCCTCGATCAAGATACATTCCTAGACATGTCGTGTGGGGGGGGGGGGGAGATAATAAAATAAAACAGCTGCTGAATCTTAAAATTTCATTTACTTTCAGAATTAAGTGATAATAATTGGATTTCGAATGGTCAGTTTGAAAAGTAATATCAGTACAATACTATAAGCAAGAGTTCAAACAACCAAACTACTTGCTTTCCAGCTCCTGTAATATCTTTGAAACAAATCATAGTATTGTCAGCATACTGAATAAAGTGTCTAGTTTGGGCAACATTATTCAATCTGTTGACGTGTACTAAACAATTAAAGGTCCAAGGTTTTATCCCTGACGGACTCTATATGTATTTTGAAATTGTTCTTTACCTATGAGGTAAAAAGCAAACAAGAAATGGACAGAGATCGATAAATTTTTTTCCTCACTTGTGTGAGCAATGTTTATTGCTCAAGTATCAAATGCCCTAGAAAGTTATACTAATATATTTAAGACATGCACAGTTTATACCCTACTTTTCCATTTTAACTATTAACATAGTTATGTAAATAGATATGTTCAATAAATTTAAGTTCTAGATTCACATAAATTACACTCACAAATCTATCACAGCAAAAAAAAATTACAAACAGAACACAAATCGAAGATAAAAAATATGTCGGTTAGTGGAGGAAAAATAATGTCAGCTACAGACAGAAATAATTATACATTTCAACAGGAGTTTGCAAACAGGATAACAAACAACCCAAAAGATTATTATGAGTAGTACTATAAAGAAACAACATTAAAAAAATCACACACACACACACACACACACACACACACACACACACACACACACACACACAACATATATATATGTATATATATGTGTGTGTGTGTCTGTGTGTGTGTGTGTGTGTGTGTGTGTGTGTGTGTGTGTGTGTGTGTGTGTGTGTGTGTGTGTGTGTGTGTAAAAATATGTCACGAAGGAAATGTATATGACATATATTAATATGTTACTAAAAATATTTAATTACCAACCTTGGCAGGGATTGGGACTGCATGTGCTTAAAAACAGTTGCCGTGCATTCACCACTGTTACTAGAACCAACAGCAATGGCTGCAGTGAAAACTGTTATGCGCACCCAGGTTAGAGCATTAACATGGGTACTAGGGTCAGTCCTTGCGCAGGTTGTCGCCCTTCTACCATGTAATACTCCCCTCCCTTATAAGGTTGGATAGTTGCGACATTTCGGTTTACGTCAAGTGAGGTGCAATCTACCGCAGACAATATGCACTTACTCGACCAGAGAATAATGTAGATCCTTAAATTCTTATGAAGACGTGTTGAAATTTTGCATTATAAATGCTTGATAACAGCATTTTTTTTATAATATATTTTGTTATAGTTATTATTGATGTCCTAGTAAATTTAACCAAGGAAATTATATTTTTATTTGACAACTCAATTGATATAGAAAGTAAATGTATTATTCTATTCTTGGTCGCGATTTAAATAATATAAAATTTAAGAGGTTATATCATATTATGTTTTTTGATTTGATCTCGTTTTCCACCACCTCTATCACCAATCTTTAAGATATACAAATAAGATTAAGCAATTAATCAAGATATACAAATATTAATACAATTAATTATGAATTTAGATTCTATCGAAATTTTCCAAACAATAAAGTATTCTTGTATTCTTGATAAACAATAAATATTCCATATATTTTTATCAACATCAATGGAATATTTTCTTGTATTAAATATCTTACATAATATTCTTCGGTAGTTAGAAATATGTAGCGTCTGTAGATACAAAATTTGGAGTATATAATAAATTCTTCTAAAATTATTGAATTCTTTTGAATTATCAATGATTAAGTAGGATCCATCTAATATTATAATGTTTTTACTAACCTTAGACGTGATCAATGATAGCATTTAATAAAATTGAGTTTCCTGGAAGATCAGGAATAAATTGATCGTTAATCACCCTATTTAGTAGACTCATAATGGAACAGAATCGAAAGGGTTAAAAATATCATACAATTATTAACTGTCCTCTTAGACTTAACCTACTTGTTATATTTAATACTGACTTAAAAAAAATATGATACTTATATCACTGTCAGACAACTAAATAAGAGACAAAACTTGTCACTTTATAAGTCCGTATATATTTTAAAATATATTTAATTATCTGACGGTCGGTTTTAAGTGTAAAGCTAAAGAAATATGATTTGAGAAAAAACTTATTTCATCATTTTGGCTCTTTCGACACTCTCCCATGTTAACCTCCAGCCAAACTCACAGAAATATCAATAATTGATTCTATGATAAACTTCGGTATAAATTTCAACAAACCGGGGTGTTTACTTGAGCCGTACAAAATATGTCTGGGCTACTGAAAACGTATACCACTTGAAACAATAAACAATTGAGAAATGCTTTTCAAAAGTAATGGTAATAGGAGAAAAAATATAGGACACTTTCTTCAAAAAAAAAAAAAAAAAAAAAAAAAAAAAAAAAAAAAAAAAAAAAAAAAAAAAAAAAAAAAAAAAAAAAAAAAAAAAAAAATCGTTGGCACGAATTCGACAATAAAATACGTGTACTATTACATTTTTAAACTCGCAACGTATATATTTTCCTTTGTGTGTGTACGTTATTATACGCACCTTGGTTCAGTAAAAAAATTTCAAAGTTAATTACTTCTGTGGAGAAATACATAAAACATTTTCAATTGTGAAACATGTAAAAAAATCGTGTGTTTAATTTTATTGAAATGTGTTAAGAGTGATTATTTACGATTTTTAATTTATGAAAATTTTTTAATCGACTGTATTGCCTCATAGGTAGTAATAATAACGGACAAGTATGTAGAGTAGTGGCTGGAGTCCATACAGTAATTACATATAGCTAAATATACAGTAAAATAAAGTAGGTTATACTACAGGTAATAAAATAAGTCAAATTCATCTGTTGCTACAATCTAAACTCAAGGCTTAATTTATTGTATAACATCGATATTCAGACATCTACAGCCATACATACAAGACAACATAAAGTTGAAATTATATTTAACAAAAAAACGTGATATTTTGACTTATCCATCTGAAGAACATTGCAGTCAAAATGACAGAGGCTCAACTGTGGTGTCTGGGTCGGAAGATCACTGACCATGAACGCTGCTAACTTTGTCCGCCATCACATTTAAACAAAACTACTCAGGATGCCAATGCACTGGTCATGTTTCTAAAAGAATTAGGTTTTAATATTGTGTTTTTCATGGTAACGAGGTATAATTATTGTCAGTTAAGAAATAGACTAATCGTGAGGCTTACTGTTACAGTTATATAAATTCTCAGAAAGGCTAGGCTCTTAAATGTTTAAGGCGCATTTAAATAACGCGTTTAAGTGTAAATATAAAAAACTATGGTGGGCCTTAAAGAAAATACATACAAAATCTGTTTTTGTTTTGGAAACTTTTTGCACAAAATCTGTGGAATTAGGCTTTTTTCCTATAAACATGTTAGAGAAGCATAAGCAGGTTTGCATGCAAACACATACTGAATATAAGTTATTTAGACAGTTTAAGCCAGTTGTAAAGGATTCTTAGAAATTTTGGAATCTTGGAATTTAAACATGCTACCGTATATCGATTAAAAGTTGTGTTAGTTTTGAAAAAGTAACTTTCAAGGTGTAAGGATAAAGTGCTAGGTCAGTAGTATAATGCAGATTTAAAATACAAAGAACGATCTATATTTTATTACAGATGGCGCCTTTGACGTATTTAAACAGTACATGCATTATAAATGCTTTACAAATTTTTAATAATACTTACTTAAATGGACGAAACTGTGAACTTATGTACATAATGTACTCGAAAATGATTATTTTCTTTATAATTATTGATATGGGTGTTTTATTGTGACTTAAGGAAAAACAAATAGTTGTAATAGACGCAGCTGCTCCTGAATTCTGTAACAAGAGCCAAACAATAGTTTTGTTCCTTTACTTCTGGAAGTATTTTGATTTCTCTACCAATGACAAGGAAGGTGAGCTCATATCACGGACACTGGTAACAAAGAGGTAATAAGTCGCAGCTGCTACTGTAATTTGTAAGGAAGACCAAATAAACAAACAGCCTTAAATAGGTTCTCCATTGAAAATTCTCGATTGAGGTATGATACGAATCGTATATTTTACTTGAAATATGTTTCGGATTACACTTCGTAATCTATTTCTAGTTAGTTTAAAATTATTCATTAAAATTTGTTTTGTTTGGATAAATAATTAATTGTTAGTATATTTATAAACTCTTCGAGTATTGAGTATGTTTTATTCGTAAAAATATGACATACATCCGTTAAACCTAAAATCCAGACTGTTTTCTGAAGGAAGTAAGGAAACACATACTGTTGTATATGAAAAATTGAAATAAAGATATAAAAAGAAAATGGTAACTAATACAAAATTTGCAACCTAATAATTTTTATTGCTGGAGTAATAAAAAATCAAATTTTTGGTTTGATAATAAATCACTTTAAGTACCTCATGGTATCTGTAAACCTGTTGTAGTTAAACATCTTATTACAGTGTAAGATATTAGTATAGTACATCTTATTCATATAGGTTTTGAAGCAAGTATTCTACATTAATTCTTCAGCCCAGGTTCGAGTCAATATATAAACCGACGAGCTGTACAGTGTTAACTTAGTTTGTGAGCTCACAAACAGTGACAATCACACAAAGAGGATTGTACTGGATGTGATTCGAATTGGGGTTTCTCTTTGTTACTCTCAGCCGATCATGGCTCAAATGAAATACTAATTAATTCTGTTTTGTTTTTAACACCAGTTGATTTAAATTTAATTATTTTAGACTTATACTTAAGTCCTTGAAAGTCCATAGTAATTACCTCAAAGTTTAGGAAAGAAACACTATAAAAGATTCGTAAACAAAGTAAAATTCGGAGTGAGTGATTAATGTGATGAAAGAAAAGTATCTCAATAAAATATAACTAATAATAAAACTAGGACCCAGAACTCTTCCTTTAGAATCGCCTAATAAACAAAAATTAATTTCCTATGAATGCACATAACTTTTAAAATCCACTTTTTATTTGAAAACAGGCTTATAAAACATAGAGTTGCATGGACAGCCTGTACCATAACTTTTTATTTAATGCGATACATATTAATTTTAGATTATATTCGGTAAGTTTTAAATGCTGGAAATGAATATAAATAATATAAATTGATTTCAATTTCATTGGATTTCAGATAATGTACTTAAGAGGAAAGTGAACTGGAGCTAAACTGAACATTCATATTGAATGAACCCAAATCATATATATATATATATATATATATATATATATATATATATATATATATATATATATATGTGTGTGTGTGTGTGTGTGTGTGTGTGTGTGTGTTTTTGTGTGTGTGTGTGTGTGTGTGTGTAAAAATATGTCACGAAGGAAATGTATATGAGATATATTAATATGTTACTAAAAATATTTAATTACCAACCTTGGCAGGGATTGGGACTGCCTGTGCTTAAAACAGTTGCCGTGCATTCACCACTGTAACTAGAACCAACAGCAATGTCTGCAATGACACTGTTATTCGCACCCAGGTTAGAGCATTCCACGGTACTAGGCCCAGTCCTTAGCAAGACATCGCCCTTGTAATCATGTAATACTCCTCTCTCTTATTAGGTTAGAGAATTGGAATATCTCGGTTAACGTTACGTGTGCTGCTATCTAACGCAGACAACATGTATCTACACGACAAGGGAATAATGTTTATCGGTAAATACTCAGTGTTACGTATTGAGATATATATTATAAATACTTTATAACAAAGTTGTAATATTCAGATTATTTATTATTTATTTATTAATTAGTCGAATTATATTTAGACAGGAAAAGAATATTTTCCTGAGTAAAACAGGATGAGATTAAAAGAAAACTGATTAAACTCTCGGTTACCACTTAAATAATACAAATAATGACACTATGCAACATGATTCTAAGAGTTGTGGATCACATCAACCTTGGCAGGTATTGGGACTGCCTGTGCTTGTGCTTTATAACAACGGTAGGGTTTCATATTCTATATATTTTTAAACTATTATTAAAGTCTGAGCACATTTTAAGAAAAAAATATTTATTAATGACAGACCGCTTGATATTAAAAGGAAATGTATTCTGTTCTCGGTTTTGATTTAAGTAATATAAATAGAGATTATTCCATAGTATGTTCGTCGATTTGCCCACATTTCTGCAATGCTTGTATACGAAATCACTCAAGTGCACAATGAGCTGACTTGAGAAATGTATAAATATTATTAAAAATTAGTTTGATATAGTATTAGGATTTGATATGATAAAAATTTCACCTTCCCTAGAAAAAATACGCTAAGATAATTGCTAAACATTGGACTAACATTTTAATTAAGATTATGTTAAAAAAGGTTTAAAACACCACTAAAGTTTGATATAATATTAGGATTTGATATGATAAGAATTTCACGTTCCCTAGAAATAATACGCTAAGATGAATGCTAAACATTGGACTAGAATTTTATTTAAGGGGAGATGTACGCCCTATACCAGCTCATGTTAATTTTCAAATATTTATGTTCCTTTTTCTCAAGAACTATGATACCTAACGAATTGAAATTTTTAGCACTTCTAAAACATACTATTACACACAAGCCCTGCCACTTTTAAAGATTTCCAATCAATATTTTTGGCTTTAGAAATTTTTTAAAGATACTCAATATTTTTTTCAATTATTTGTTTAAGAAAAAAAATTTATTTTTTTTTAATTTTGACCTAGACTTATGAAAGTGGCAGGGCTTGTATGAATAGGTACGTTATATATATGGTATAAATTTCATGAAGATTGGACAACTAGTTCCTGAAAAAAGGAACATTAATGTCAAAAAAGTAAATTTTCGGTAATTCACAAAAACACTTTTATGTATACAAAAATATGATTGAAAAGTACCTTTTAAAACATTCCTGCTTCATAGTCTTGTTCCTTGGCCTTATCATCATCAATTAGTTTCTTCCTCACCATTCTTGCCCGTTTCCTAGCTTGCTTTGTCTCTTCTTCACCAGCTTTTTCGGCTTTCCTCACTCGGTCCTCATCAATCTGACGTAGGGTATATAAACACAGTTTTGGCCTAGCTTTATACCTAGATCATTAAGCACTTTTATTCTGCCTTGACTTCCTTCATTAAAAGTAATAATACTGTCAAAAACACCAAATCTTAGTGTTTGCAGGCCTACAAAATTTAATTTAGGTATACGCGTCCACAACACAGAATTAAAACTTTCGTTTACATTCTGTGTGTTTGACCATGGAGACATTTTTTAAGCAGGTCTGGTGAAGCCAATGCTTGGAAAGTTGGTTTGATGGCATCCATCACAGCTTTATCTAATGAATTTTTATGCTCATAAGTTTCATTTTCTTTTATGCATTTCTTATATTTACACCACGAGTCATCGCAGAGATTATGTTTGTGGATTCTCGTCAGTTGACAATTTGTGAAAGTATATGGGCCCATATATCTTTTTTCATCTTCTCTAAATTGTCTGTATTTCTTCTTATTGCTAGGCCATAATAATTTTGGAGGGAGTCTATAGCTGCATCAGTCAATCTTCCTTTCTTTCCACTAATTTTCAATCCATCACTCAATACTTTCCCCTTCATTTCTCTCCGTAACTTTCTAAGTCGACCCCCCATTCTTTTCTGAACGTGCCCAACACATTCCAGTTTTTTCAATATGAAAATTTGGGCCATATGGTTCAGAATTTACTACTGTTTGAAACCCTTTGGAATCACCATCTCCCAGGTAATATTTGTATCTTACTTTTCTAGTCATTTCTGAAACGAGCAAACACAGCCTTAGCTCCTGCAACTTCCATAGCTCCCCACTTGACCCAGTCAAAATTCTTATCACAAAAAAGATGAGGTTTTGGGGTTTTTTGATTGATTTGCATGTATGGCAGTATTTGGTAAGTACTTCTGTATCTAAAATTTTACTAGAGTCAAAACTTGAAACCGACACTACACCGTTCAAAGACGAAAACCCACGTCTTTGCCATGTACCGTCTAAACCAACACTTATGTCTCTGCTCACACTACCAATCTTCAGACTCATTTCAATGCCACTGCCTCTTCTGTAGCATCAATCATTGATTGTGTTGCTACTTTCTCTACTGACCTAATAAACAAAGGATTGTAGCGTTCAAATCTCTTAGGAGGGTTAGGTAAATCAAGGATACCGAAAAGTGGTTTTCCGGATATTGATCCTTTCCCTATTGATCTCAGACCATATACTGATCTGACGTTCACGTCATAAAAGCCATTAGTTTTTTCTGATGACCAAAAATAATACTTATTATTACAGTTACTACATTCAACAAACAGTTTGCAAGCTAGGCCTTCTCTTGCAGCTTCGTCTTCTTTCAAGCTCAAAGAATTTTCTACTTTACAATATTTACACACAGTAGCATGAACCAAAGCTTGACACAAAATATTCATACTTACAACTACATTATTGTGACCAACTGTGTCTAAAGTGTTTGGTAATATACCGGTACTTATTTTCCTTCTTGAGGCAGAAAAAAGGAGTAGGACAAGGCACTTCCAACACATCACTTTCACGTAATTCACTAACTGCAGCTGAACTATTTACATTACCCGACGATATCCGAGCATACTGATTACCCCGGAAATGTTTTTTCTTTGTTATCTTAGTTGATCGAGGCATATTTGTTATTCTAAAACACAAATGGTATCAATAACTGAGATCTATTTCAAATGTAAACCAAACACTAAACAAAACAAATACCAGCTGACAAAACACACTAAAGGTTACAAACAACTAACAAGCTACCCAAAGCCAACAAATATAAGAAGTAAACTAAACCAAAGAGTAAAAAGAAAAAGAGTAATATTAAAAAGTGCAAGTTATGTATATTAAAATGCTCAAAACAATATCCTATCGTTCAGAACGTTTTCGATACGTCTGACCACGGATCCGTGCGCCCGACTAGCATGTTTATAATTTTTTTTTTTAGCATATAAATATAACCCAAAATATATATGTGTTATATATCACTGAACTCAGAAAAATCTATACTTTAAGATAAAAATATAAAAAATATTGATTTTTTTTCACAATATAGGCGTACATCTCCCCTTAAGATTACGTTAAAAAGATTAAAACACTACTAAATATTGAAATAGTTTGAATTTAGTTTCTATGTATATGAGATAGAACTTCCAGTTCTATATAGAAAAGGTTATGTAAAATAAATCTGTTAAAATTTTAATTTAAGAATTAAAAACGACCAACCTTGGCAGGGATCCCACTGCCTGTGCTTGAAACAGTAGCCGTGCATTCATCACTGTTACTAGAACCAACCAACATAAATGGCTGCAGTGAAACTGCTATGAGCACCCAGGTTACAGCATTACATATTACTAGGGCCAGTCCTTGAGCAGGTAGTCGCCCTTCTAACATGTAATACTCCCCTCCCTTATTAGGTTGGTTAGTTGAGATATTTAGGTTACGTCACGCGTGCCGCAATCTACCGCAGACAATATGCTCTTTCTCGACAAAAAAATTATCTACATTCGTAAATGATTACTGAAACGAACTAAACTTTCCATTTTTAATACTTTATAAACAACGGTAAAGGGTTTCATATCATATATTTTTAAACTATTATTGAAGTCCGAGTACATTTGTAAGAAAAAATTATTTATTAATGACAGACCGCTTGATATTAAAAGGAAACGTATTCTGTTCTTGGATTTAATTTAAGTAAATAAATAGAGGTTACTCCATTATGTTTTTTGATTTGACACAAATTTCTTCAATGCTTGTACCAAGTCACTAAAGTGCACAATGTGCTGACTTGAGAAATGTATAAATATTATTATAAAATAAGTTTGATATAATATTTGGATTTGATATGACAAGAATTTCACGGTCATATCAGAATATAACGTTAAGACGAATGTTAAACATTGGACTAACCTTTTAATTAAGATTATGTTAAAAAAGGTTAAAACATCACTAAATATTGAAATAGTTACGAATTTAGTTTCTTTGTACGTAGGAAAATCAAATATAAACGGTAATTTTCAACAAATATTTATTGAATAATATTATACAGAAACTATACCTTCAACATTTTTCAATGTAGTCTCCTGCATTATCTACACACTTCTGCCACCGATTTGGAAGGTTTAATATTCCCTGTTAATAAAAAGATTGAGGACGAGTTGTTAACCAATCGCGCACGTGCTTTTCGACGTCTTCATTGTTTTCAAATCGTTTTCCTCCAAGTGATTCTTTCAGGGGCGCAAACAAAAAATAGTCACAAGGGGACAGGTCTGGACTGTAAGGAGGGTGTTCGAGAGTTTCCCAGCCCATTTCTTCCAATTTATCCCTTGTCAAAAATGCGGTGTGAGGCCTTGCGTTGTCATGGAGGAGGATGGCATCTCTAATGGGTACACCTCGTCTTTTGTTTCCAGTAACTGGTTTTTGCTGACTGTAGCACCTGGCAGTAGTAAGCCGCATTCAATGTTCGTTGATCGTGAAGAAAATCAATGAGTAGAACTCCCCTTGAGTCAACAAAAATTGTTGCAAGATCTTTTCCGGCTAAGAGACGAGTTTTGGCTTTCACTGGGCAGCCTTCATCCTTCCTTCGCCACTCCTTACTAGCCATTTTCGATTCGGGAGTGTAATGGTGGACCCACCTTCTTCTTGAAATCGTTGCAGAAGTCTCCCAGCAATCTCCGACCTGACCTGTTTTTGATTTCCGGTCAACAACCTCGCAACCCAGCGAGCACTAAATTTTCTAAAGCCAAGATGGTCTGTGATTGCAGACTGAACACTCCCGTAGCTGATACCAATTTCCGACGAGATTTCTTGAACAGTTAACCGGCGATCACCTTCAATAAGCTGTCGAACCGCACTAATGTTGTCATCTGTAAGACTTGACCTTGGGCGTCGACTGTGACTTTCGTTTTCAAACACGTTCACGGCCATCCCTAAATTCTCTGGCCCACGTATACACTCGATTTTGAGACAGAGTAGTGTCCCCAAACTGTGCCTGCAAACGAGTAAAAATTTCCGAAGGCTTAACACCTTCATTTGTTAAAAATTTTATGACGATGCGTTGCGCAAACAGATGGATGTACCTCTCGCTCGGTCATGGCTGTACTGAAGGCAGAACACAACGCTAGTTGAAGCAAGCAGTTCCCCCCACTCCTATTAAGTAAAACGACAATCGCCCACAGCCGCATCACGTCTGAACGTGTTTGGTACAGTCAAGAGCAAAATTACCGTTTATATTTGATTTGCCCTCGTATTTGAGATAGAACTCTTCCTCAACAAGGTAATAATGTAGATCCGTAAAGTCTCACTAAGACGTATTGAACTTCACAGTGTAAATACTTGATAACAGCGTTTAATGTTTTTAGATTATATTATTTTTAATTATTATGTTGGAATTTATGTTATCCAAATATAGAGCCTACTCCAAATGTTGTTATATTTTGACTCTCTATATCATCTCGAATTCCACCCAATCTTTCAAGTTGCACAATGTGCAACTATTATTATTACTATTATTATACTATTATTATAGACACGTTTTTAATAGTACTAGTATATGATATGACACGGATTCCACGTTTCCAGACATAAAACGATAAGACCAGTGCTAAATATAGGACTAACCTTTTCATAATATTTAAATTCACAACGGTTAAAAACGACTAGTTATTTAAACCATTATGGATTTATTTTCTATATTAACTTTATAACAATGAAATGCATGGATTTATTAACCTCAAGGAATCTTTAATTTTATTAAATATTCATAATAGTATCCTCCGTTAATAATTTCCGTCCTGTTCTCACTGATACTGTGTTGGAAGTTAGCCCACGACCTCAGGTAGTGGAGGCTACTACCGTTACCAACACCCTAGAGGTCTTTATGGAGAAACACACTGAGGCAATAAATTGGTGACGTCAAAGTGGATTTGAACTATAGCAATTACTTACAACAATAAACAAGACATACGTTTTAAAGTAAATATCATAAGGGAGAGATTTTAGGACAGGTTCAGGCAAACAAACAATAGTGGCGCCAATTTAACAACTAAATGCACTTATTATTACGTTTGTAATCTCGCAACGTTTTTTATTTTACTTTGTCTGTCTCTACACACTTTTGTACAGTCTAAAAAGAAAACATTTAATTCGTCAG
Organism: Homalodisca vitripennis; assembly: GCF_021130785.1. Classification (NCBI taxonomy): domain Eukaryota; kingdom Metazoa; phylum Arthropoda; class Insecta; order Hemiptera; family Cicadellidae; genus Homalodisca; species Homalodisca vitripennis. The sequence continues at coordinate 19,675 of NW_025781303.1, read as the reverse complement.
AGGAAATACAAATACATTTTGATTGTAAACAACGCAAAACAATCGCGTGTATAAATTAATTAAAGAGTGATAAGTTGTTGTTTTAATTAATTGAAATATTTAATCAAGGGTAATGCCTCAGCTATAGTGAAGCCATACAGTAATTAAATATAGCTAAATATACAGTAAAAGTAGGTTATAGTACTTCTGCTGTTCTACAGGTAAATAAGTCAAAGTCACGAATTACTAAATCTAAACTCAAGGCTTAATTGTTTAAAAGCAATATCCAGACAACATATACAGCCATTTCTACAAGACAACAGCTACGTGTGTTATATTAAATGAAAAATGTGATGTTTTGACTTATCCATTTGAAGATAATTGCAGTTTAAAGCCTGTGGTGTTACAGTCATAGTTCGGAAGAAGACTGAATGTGAACTCTGCTAACTTTGTCCATATGAACTTGAAGTAAAATTACTCAGGGTGCCACTATACTAAAAAAAATACTCAAAATTATTAATTTTTATATAATGTTTTCATGGGTAAACGAGGAATAATCATTGTTAGTTAAAAAATAAACTAATCTTAAGGTTTTAGTTACACTTATGAAAACACCTGTTTTGTTTCGGAAACAATTTGAAAAAAAACATGTGGAAATAAGCTGCTTTTCCCTATAAATATTTTGTAAGAAAAGACAGGTTTACAATAAAACACATTCTGAGTATATGATTTTGGACTCTTGAATCCAGCTGTATATATGTCGGTTAGAAAAATGGTACTTTGAATAAAAGGCTGTTTAAACGTAAAAACTAAATTAAACATGCTTTTAAAAGGATAAATTGTAATTTTCCATAGGTTAAATAACAAATAACAAATATGGTTTAATCTGACCTTAGGAATATTATCATTTTATATGTTTTTCCTCTTTCCATTTCAACCTGTACCAGAATAATACGGATGTCGATCAAATTCTATTTTAGGAAAGTTCCTCAGGCAGTAGGTTGTGTAGTTACACAAAGCAAATTGGCTCCTGGCTCCGGGAATAGTACTGTTTTATTTTTATAGGGTTTTTATAAGTATTGGAAATGAAGAATGTTAATATGTTAAGTTTACTGTTTTTGTTGTAGACTTTGACAGCTGAAATAAGTCAGTTACTAGTACTTTACATGTCGTCTAGTAAAATGAAACCGTTAGACGTCTTAACAGTTTTTATTTATTTGAAAGTAATGTTACAAGCTACTTTTCTATTAACTGTGGTGTAATTTATTTTATTTAGCATTTAAAAAAGTCTTCCTTATCTTCATAAAAATCGAGATTAAGGTGTATACTATTTCTTAAAAATATGTTTTACCATATTATCATATATATTAAGTAATAAATCACATAAATTATATATATACATATACATAAAGTATAGGTATTAAATTTATGTTACTCTTCTCTGATGGTATAAAAAAAAACTTGTTGGCAAAATGACAACTCGTAAAGAGATTGTTAAATAAAGTTTTCATACACTATACTCGTGTGTTACAGGATGAGATAGAACAGACCGTATAGACCATGGCAGACATCACAAATCACTGATTCTCTTATTGAGATACAGAAGACATCTTAATGTTATGATACTCTCCACTGGCTTGAATTGTATCGTTATAACAAAATAAAACAATTGTTAAGTTACTTCTAAATTAATGTTATATGCTTTCATGATCTGTAATTTTTTTAAGGTTTAACATGATAAAATTCTTAATTTAACAGTAACAGAGACTTTTTGATCCCTACATCACGTCTTGCGATATACAGACATGTCGGAAAAATTTTAAATGGATTGCCGATATTAATCTCATAAAACAACAGTTTAAAGGAATACAAACAAATTACTATGATAGGAATTTGATATCCTTTAACAATCAAATATTAAAAGTTTGTGAGTGTCCGCGCTGATGTTGAATCCTGGGTCTTAGAGCTTAATTAATGCAGCTCCTGATTGTCGCTTGTCATTACTACTCTGCATTTATATCTGTAAATTTTAATGAATTTGATTATATGTAGCGTTTGGAATTAAAAATTTATTTATAAGGTATTTATGGGAGAAATATAGTTTTGGATTAATGTCAAAGTATAGGTAAATTAAATTGTACTTTCTCAAGTAAGGGGTCTGCGGAAGTAGGATGATACAGTGAGATAGCAGGTCTTTGTGGTAGTAGTCTAGTTTGTTAACGTGATTGAAATAGGAGTAGTTTGAAGATTATTTTGTTCTCTCTGACCTTGTGATTGGATAGTTAGAGGCCAATCAAAGGCTTTGTTTTTAGTTAGCTGTTTACTGGAAGGGGAGGTATAAATAGCTATGATACGAGCTATTCTCTGCGTATTTTTGGACTTTTAAACTTTTAGTTCGATTTTATTTTGGAAACAAGAAGTGAAATTTATTTCAGTTTATTTTATTTGATGAAAGAAAAACCTTTAAATGAAAATACTTTTTACACCAGAAGTTTTTGTGTAAGCTTTTGGGAATGAAATTTAAATATCAGACAAGTACAAGGATTGTTATTTTAGTCTAAAATTAATGAACTGTTAATTAATACACAGTTCTTTAAGTGATTATAAAAAGTAATCTCCTGTCCATCTATCATAATAAATATAATAAATTAATTATTAAATTACATTATTAAGTTCAATCCCAACCTATCAAAGGATTATGTACAATGATTTTTGTAAAACTTGCGGATCTGTACAATATGCTTGACAACCACCCCTATGTTCAGGGTCTAATCTTTGAGCAAAAAAATAATAGAGCACAACAGATTGAATTACTCTAATTTATTTACTTATTATGCCGATTTTAATTTTTTTTCATAATTGTGAACTGATAGATTATTCTTGAAAAATATGAACCATGTAAGGAATGCTCAAATTAATAATACGTAATTTCTTCTTAGTTGAATAAATAAACAAATAAACAATCTAAATTAAACTGATATAAAGGAGTACCAAGAAACTTACCAAAGTGTAAACTAATAAGCTATTTTAGGTCTTCCATTTCACTTTGTAACCCTCTAATCAATATAATTGTTCCAACTAGAAAGTATATACGAAGTTTGGCTTGTATATACAGAAAGCCCTTTCTACCAAGAGTTTCAAAGACTGATTTTCCTTTGACCTTTGACTACATCCTGATCCTCCCAGAACCAAGAGGACCCTGTGTACGAAGCCTCGTCACTATAACTTTCTATTGAGAGTTCCACATACGGGAGGATTGCAACGCGACTTCTGTAATTCCCTTTCGGGTGACACTTTGTAATGAAAACAAAAAAAGTTTAATGCAGTTATTTTAAATAGAAAAAAGGTTTCAATTAACAAAAAAATAACAGTAAAATACACATCACAATGCACATAATAAAACTTATGTATTGTATAAAGCTAAGGGATAATTTGTAATGGCACTCCACTTGGGCTCCATTGGCGGAGAAGAGATATCAAGTTATAGTTGCGCCGGAGGAAGAAGTTGTGAAGTACATTAATATATATTCCTATTGTTACCAAGTATTTCGTTCACGGGAACAAATAAAAACCTCACATAATTACCTGTGGTGAAAAAATTCCAATGGCGAGACATAATTGTTAATTAAATAAATAATTTATTGAAGTCAATAGCTACTTAATGTTTTAATTTAAAATATGCAGTAATAACAAATAAAGCTATCAGGTAATTTCATATTTATAAATTTCAGCTTTGTTGACTATGCTAATATATTTTAAGGCTCTTGAATAATTACCATATACACCTATATTAAGGTATAACAATTTTGTACTATCAGGACTCAAGTGCTATGCAGACAGCAACTTAAGGTGAACATTTTGCAAAAATGCCGAATTCTGTTCAAACATTTGTATTATATGAAATTAAAACTTTATATTATAATAGTAGAATAATTGATAGTTTTATTTAATATAAAAGACATTATTAGAATGGTATGCATAGCATAGTATCTTAATTAGAAACAAAGTGCCAGCTTTTCTGTAGTATATTTTGTGCTATCTAAATTGTTCCAAGAATACGATTAATCTAATAGTGTGCATGGAAATATATATATATATATATATATATATATATATATATATTATACTTTCTATTGTGATTTAAACTTTCCGGATCCATATGATTTCTAGTAACAAGTTTGCAAACGCCCACACACAATATACAGTACACTATTTTTGTAAGATAGAAACTAACACACTTGTTTTCGAGCCCTAATGTGAAACTAAAGAGAATCCCAAAATAGGAATTACAAAAAAACCTGCAAACTGAATCACTGCGATTTTACAATACTTTAATGTATACTAAGTTAATAGGGAATAAGATAAACCGAACAGCTAATTTGATTAGAAGTAAAGTATGGAAGACTGTGCGATTCATTTATGGTAGTGATTCACATTTATATAGCATTCTAATTTACCAAAATATTACTACTGTCTTGAATAATTTTAATTATATTAAGATTATTAACTAATACAATGTAAACATAAAACTAAACCAATTTATATAATTGTGCCACTCTGAAACAACAATTTTAACCAAATTAATTTAAATATGTTAAGTAGAACAATACATTACCTAGTGTATGTGTCGTGTGTGTATTAGTGTAAGTGGGGCGACTTCCTGCCGCGATGGCCGCATCACCCTGTAAAAATAAAAAAAAAGACAGCATGTAATAGCGTAACATAGTAAACCATACAGTTCCCTAAAACGAAATATAATTATATAAATATACGTTAATTAAATAAATACGTTTAATACTAAGTATATTGATGGAACAAATATGTAAACTTAAGTCTAATATTAGCAGATAAATTTAGTTACCTTAATAATATGTTGTGTAGTGGAGAATTATTGTTCTAGTTAAATGTAGTTCTACACGCACGCACACTTTCACACTTTTCCATTCAATCATCACTCATACTCTGTGTGTTTTGCAACACACGTGGAGAGTGTTATGTGATAATGTCAAAGAGAGGACGACAAGCCAAAGCAGGACGGAAGCCACCTGAAATTAAATGACTTGAGTTGTTCTGCAAAACAGTGTATGTACTGAGAAATCGCTTGTAAATAAAGGCATTTTGATTTGATTTGATCATCCCCGTATAGTACAATCCAATTAACCAATTTTTACTACCGTCACGAGTAATTTTAATTAAATTAAGATTATTAACTATTCTAATATAAATATATACTAAACCAATTAATATAAGTGAGCCATTCTGAAAACAACAACTTTAACCAAATTGATTTAAATATTTTAATTCAGTAAAAAATACATTACCTAGTGTATGTGTAGTGTGTGTATTAGTGTGAGTGGGGCAAACTTCCTGCCGCATTGACGACACCACTCTCTAACAATCAGAAAAGATAGTTTTGTAATAGTGTATCATGATAAATCATAGAGTTCCCAAAACCAATATAATTACAGAAATACACCTTAATTAAATGAATATTTTTAATATTAAGTATATTCATGGAATAAATATGTAAAATTAAGTCTAATATTAGCAGATAAATTTAATTACCTTAATATGTTGTGTAGTGGAGGATTATTGTTCTAGTTAAATGTAGTTCTACACGCACGCACACTCTCACACTTTTCCATTCAATCATCATTCATACTCTGTGTGTTTTGCAACACACGTGGAGAGTGTTATGTGATAATGTCAAAGAGATGACGACAAGCCAACGCAGGACGGAAAGCCACCTGAAAATAATCAGAACAAAACTCTCGAATCACAAATACGACATCAATTAGTAGCCTGATTTATATTTAATACCTTATAAAAGAGTGTAATAACAGTCTTGAGATTTGACTAAAACTGTAGTTTCAGAATGGCGTTACATTTACACCTGAAATGTCCCAAATACTTACGGTACTGTGTCATCTCGCATTGGGGATAAGACATATGGCCTGCTGAAACATGATTTCAAATTAACAATCAAAACATAATTAGTAAATTAATAAACTAATACTTACCATAGATAATATTGTAATCAAGTAAAGTGAATATATATGTATATAAGTTCTGGTAGCCAAGTTGTCTAAGACGTTGAACTTTGGACCTAAGCTAGAGATAGCACAGGTTTATGTTTTGTTTCTGCACTGAAAAATTAAAAGCTAGTATATATATATATATATATATATATATATATATATACACGATATATTTTAAACTAAGTGGTATTAAGGTTTCTTCAAATGTCTGATGGAAGTATCATTTAAAGAAAAACAAACTTAATAGTAACTCAGTAGTTTAATTTATCTGATCTATTATAGTTTGTTATAGCGAATATTTCCTCCATCACTTAAAGTCTCATTTACAAAATAAAGAAGAAAATAGTCAGGTGCTGTTCTTGATCTGTGACGTACAAAAGAAAAGGAGAAAAAAAAACTGTATTATTGTAATATTGACTTTGCAATTTGTAATATAAGTTGTCGTAATGTATAGTGAATTACATTGTAAACTGCTTATAAAAAAGATAATTTCTATTAAAGACTTTTGGCTAGTAAAGAAAGTTTCAGTTTGTTTTCACATGAAAATTTACACAAAAAATGTCCAAGTTATCGCAAATATGAAAGAATATTTCTTTATAGTTAAATCATGTTATATTAAGATAATTATGATATCTTTACTTTTTATATATTTTTATACTATTTTGTAAAACAACTGCTGTCTGGTACATAAAACACGTTACATTAAAAGCAACCAATTCATAAAATGTCACTGTGATGAAATAATATGCAGATGGAAAAAATGTTACGAAGGAAATGTATAGGAGATCTATAAAAATGTTACTTTAACTTTTTTTAATGACCAACCTTGGCAGGGATTGGGACTGCCTGTGCTTAAAACAGTTGCTGTGCATTGACCACTGTTACTAGAACCAACAGCAATGGTGCAGTGAAAAACTGTTATACGCACCCAAGGTTAGGGCATTACGTGGTACTACGGCCAGTCCTTGGGCAGGTCGTCGCCCTTTCACCATGTAACACTCCCCTCCCTTATTAGGTTGGTTAATAGAGATATTTAGGTTAAGTCACGTGTGCTGCCATCTACCGCATACAATATGCACTTCCTCGACAAGAGAATAATATAGATCCATAAATTCTCACTAAACGTATTGATCGCTTTACAGAATATAAATACTTAATAAAAGCGCTCTAAATGATTTCAGACTGCATAATTTTTAAATTATTATTGAAGTCCTAATAGATTAGTACAAGAAAAGAATATTTTATTTTACACACCGGTTGATATTAAAAGGAAATATATTCTATTCTCGGTTGCAATTTAAGTAATATAAAATAAAGAGGTTACTCCTTATTTAGTTTAATTTGATCTTGAAGTACACTCCTAATTGCACCCAATCTTTCAAGTGCACAATGTGCTGACTTGAAAGATGTGTCAATATCATTAAAGAAAAAAAGTTTGATTTAATATTATTAGGATCTGATAGGATAAGACTTCTACGTTCCACTACATATAAAACTTTAAGACCAATGCTAAAACATTGGGTTTACCTTATCATAAATATAAGTTCACAACGGTAAAAAATTACTAAATATTGAAACCGTTATAATTTAGTTTCTTAAGAAAGTTTCTAACAATGGGATTCATAGATTTACTAACCTCATGGAATCTTTTATTTTTATTACATATTCTTAATAATATCCTCCATTATTAATTTCCGTCCTGTTCTCACTGATTTTGTGTTGGAAGTAAGCCCACGACCACAGGTAGCGGACACAGGTACTACCTTTACCAACACCCCTGGATGTGTTTTATGTAGAAACAAACTGAGGCAATGCATTGATGACGCCAAAGGAGACCATAACGAGAAACGACTTGCGGTCGAATATTTATTTAGTTTCCAGCAGTGGAAAAACGTATTGTGTGTGCTGATATCACAGGAGATTTGAAAATTTAACCAGTAAATGCACCTAACCTTGTCAGTACGTCATCAGAGTCTCGGGAGTCAAGTCGTGGATCACCATTAATCAGCCGCTAGTTTTCTCTCACTTATGTAATTCCACCATTATTTTTTTGTATATTTAGATTTAATCCAAATTAGAAAGCACTAAGATTAATGCTATTAAAACATAAACATCTAGTCCAGCTCTTACAACATTGTCTAGTTGAATCAGATAGTACAGTTACAACGCAGGATGACCTATGCGTGTATATATACTTCTTATAAAATGAAAATGAGTTTACTCGTTGAACAGGTTAAAACCGATTGTCAACCACGCTACGTTTGGAAGAGTTAAAACGATACAGCATCGAAAGGGATACAAAATATCAACCTGGGATCTTCTCCTTAAAAGTTTTCCAGGATCTGTTATCTTTATCTTTTTACATTTAGCTAATATTTTAATCACTGTCAGGCAATTAAAAGGGAGAGATAATCGTTAGTTAAAAATGTCTAAATATAATTTATATTATTATTTACTTGTCTAGGGGTCGGTTTTAGTGTTTAAAGGTTAAGAAATATATACTCAGGTATAAAAAGAGAATTAATTGTTTTATATTTTCAACCCTATTGATACTTTTCAATGTTGACTACCACTAAAACTCCCAAACTGACGATTATTGTTTTCTAAGGTGAACATTTCCATACATTTCAAGAAACAAGTATATGAACTGTAAAAAATGACTTTGGATTACTGGACGTACACCACTTAAAAAATAAACAAGTTAAGACTTACATTTTAAAATAATATCATAAGGGGAGAAATTTTAGGACAGGTTCTGGCAAACAAAACAATGGTGGCGAAAATTTAACAATTAAATACGTTTAATATTACAATTACAACTCACAACGTTTTTCTCTTCCTTTGTATGTGTCTACGTTGCTATAAAACTCTTTCGTTTAGTCTAAAAAGTCAAAAATTAAGAACTTCTGAGGATATACACATGCGGCTGTATAGGTATTTGGATTTTGATTGTAAACAACGCAAAAACAATCCGTGGGTTTAGAATAAAAGGGTTCTAACTGACATTTTTTCATAAAATGAGGTTTTGGTGTTGTAATAAGGTTCTAACTGACAAACTGAAATGTATTCTAAACATCTGTTTTGGTTTATGTCAGCTGATAATTTAATAATAAGCAAAATAAGATAGTTCTATCTGCTAAAGTCACTCTTTTTACAATTGAAGAAGGTTCTAACTGCAACTTACAACCTTATTGGTCCCAAAAAAACAAATAGTTTTAGTTCAATAAGGTTCCATTTGCAGATGGAAACCATGTTATTTAAGATGAATTATCTTTTTCAATGCAGTAAGGTTCTATCAGCTGATGTAAAAGCCTGATTCAATGTATTAAGGTTATTTTGCTTGCGGTTTTCCTAGAAACTGTAATATTATTTATTGGGATGTTTTATAACTAATAGGAGTTCCATAAACGATAGTGAAATATTAGAGGCACTAGATGATAGTGAAGATCAGTGTGCTCCAAGAAATCAGAGTTTCACTTCTGACAGGTAAGAAATCTAACCTAAAATAAACCCATACTGATGTTTTGCTCTAAACCATTAACATAGATTAAAAACAACATTAAAACTGGTAAATGGCTATATACCAGAATCCAAATTGAATGCTAAATTTGTGTATTTTATTCAAATAGCTATGATTTTATCAATCAAAATTTCTATTAAAGTCTATAGTGTTTTCATTTGGTTATAATTCCATTAGTTTTATTCATGTATGTTCTGAATTTTTTCTTTGATTTTAGCAATGCTGGTTCAGAGGAGCAATCTTGATCAATGTGTAAACAACAACTATGTTCCTACAAAGGGTGATCCCAATGAACAAGGAGATGACATCCAAGATGAACAAGTAGAAGAATATCCCACTGAATGTGTAAACATACTAGATCCAAGTAAACTCAGAAATGTAAGTCGTGTTAATATAGGATTTCAATAATTTTCATGAAATTACACAAAACAGTCCAAATTCAGTACAAATTAATTATTAACTCCTATTGAGATAACCAATAAGTACCTAAATAATAGATAGGCTATTTGTAAAGAATAAGTACGTATTTGCATTTTCATGTTCTACGCAATAACACCTACCTACCTAGGTTGTATTTATAATCTATACCTAATCTAATCTGTGTTCTTTATTCCAGTAATTTTATGGTGCACACAATAACCTTGAGCAATATATGGAGGACATCCATGAAGAAACCGCAGAGGATAACCATGACATCATAGAGGACAATCATGATGAAATCACAGACAACAACCATGATGAAACCACAAAGGATAATTACTATGACCAACTGGCTGAGGACAACCATGATCAACTCGCTGAGGGACAGTTCATGACCAACTCGCTGAGGACAACCATGATAGGCAACTTTTTAGTGATGAAGGGGAACATTTTTATAGTCATAACAGCAAATTCAAAACTGTGACGAAGTGCAAGAAGACTTTTTAAATGTACTAGATGGAACTGTAGTTACAATTATTGAAGAAGAAGATACACAAAGCATTAATGAAGGTGATTTTGTCACAGAACTTTTCTTCTAATGAATCAGTACAAAACTTTGGTTATTTACTCCGTGACAAGTCTCCTCACCCTACTCCTGAGGACGAACAAAATTCAACAGACAATCACTGAAGGCACTCCAGATGATATTGACAGCTTGCCTGTCCAGAAGAAGCCTAGGAAAAGATTTACAAACTCCAGATAACTGGAAAAATAAACCAAAGGAAAAGAAAACACCAGGCAGGGGAAGAATATATCAATCAAAAAGGTAAACTAATTCATAAGAAAGAAATTAAAACAAAAAAAGACTGCCTAAACAATTGCAAATTCTTTTGCAATAAGAAGATTACTTGCGATGAAAGACAGGCAGTATTTAAGGCTTTTTATTACTTTAAAGGACGCAAAATGAGAAGTACATGTTCTTAAAAAATCTTACTGAAAGATCGCTAACAAGCCAGAAAACAAAATAAAGGTGTTGAAAACTCTGTATCAAGACGTCAGTTTTCTTTTCGATACTATTTTAATATTAACAATGAAAAGAATCCAGGTTTGTAAAACCTTCTTTTTAAGCACTTTAAGCATTTCTCAGAAACCAATTTATAATGTCCATCTTAAGAAAGACCCTGAGACTGACCTACCAAAAAATGACCAAAGAGGACATAACAAAAGTACTGTGATTCCTGCTTACGCTAAAAATGATGTCAGGATACATATAAAATCCTTCCCAGTTGTGGAATCACATTACTGCAGAAAGAATTCCTCTAAACAGTATTTAGACAGTTCATTAAATATTTCTAAGATGTATTCTCTTTTTGTTGAAAAACATCCTGATACTATTATTAAAGAGAGTATGTATAGGAGAATATTCTTAACAGAATTTAACATGGATTTCCATTTTCCAAAAAAGTGATCGCTGTGACACGTGTGAAGAGCACAAGGTGAGTTCTTAAAGAGAAGTTTGCCTGCAGATTCAGAAAAATACCAACTTCATGTAGCAGAGAAAAATGCTATGCGAGAAGCAAGACATAAAGATCGTCGTGAAAAAACTCTGATGCTACTGTATTAAGTTTTGACTTACAAAATGTAAATTACTTGCCCAAAGAGCTGAGATTAGCAGTTTTTTTTACTTTAGTAAATTAAATGTTTACAACTTAACTGCCCATTTGAAAACAAAAAATGGTAAGAAAGTTTTACTGTGCTCTGTGGACAGAGGTAACAGGTGGTCGTACAGGCAATGATATTGCCAGCGCTGTATATAAAATTGTGAAGAAAGTTTTGCTAGATTTTCCAGAAAACCGACAACTTGATAACTTGGAGTGGACTCATGTGTTCCTCAAAAACAGAAATCAAATGATGACGGGGGCTATGATGCTGATTCTTAAAAAACAATCCTCAACTCACATCGATTACAATGAATTATTCAACACCTGGTCATGGAGCTGTCCAAGAAGTAGACAACATTCACAGCCACAATTGAAAAAGCGTTTAGTGGTACTGAGTTTTTTCTCGCCTGTAAGTCTGATGAGAATTTTGAAAATTGTTAACCGGAAAAATTCCTTATGTTGTTTTGCAGATGACAGAAAATGACTTTTTGGACTTTGCAGCATCCAGTAAAGAGCTCAATATGAAACTGATACCCCTTACACTTATAAGTTCACTAAAACTATCCCAAGTCCTTTGGATTGGTTGAGTATAATGAATTACATGGGCAAGAAATGAAGCATGTCAACATTAAACCAACTATGAGAACATCAAAAAGAAGAAAGACTTCAGAAAGATTAACAGAATATATAAGCTATGAAGAACCTGGAACAGTACAAGGCATTATAAAGCTGAAGCCAGAAAAGAAGAGGGATTTAAAAAGAATGGAAAGATTTATGCCTATAGTAGATAGGGAGTATTATCAAGTAATTCTTAATGCTCACTAAACATTGTGTTGAAAACTCTCTTAGAAATATCATATTTTTATTTACTGTTTTCACAATCCAGGTGTGATAGACATAGCACTTAAGTTAATTAGTGCAGTTTTGTAAATTTTTTATACCGACATTGTTAATAATAAAATTAAACTATACTAATTGTAGTTTTTGTTTATTTTGTTTACCTATTCAAATATGATGCTCTGGTGTTATAAGATTAGAAATTAATCTTATGACTGAAAGGTGGAAAAAATAATATTGTGATTTCATTTAATTTAATAGAGTTCTAAGTGGTACATTGAAACTGTCTTACATTAAATGATTGCTTATATTTTTAGATTAATATAGTTTCTAACTAGTAAATAGAACTTTTTTAAATAAGCACATAAAAAAAAGTTAAATAAAAATAGTTCTAACTACCTCTTGGAACCTTTTTATGTTATATTATTAAAATATTTAAAAATAATAAGGTTCTAACTGAAAACAAAAGTTTAATTTTTTAAAAGAACTTTAATCATTTACCACTAACTAATTGAATAATTCAAACTTTTAGATGATATAGCATTTAAAAAATCTTACAAGCAAGTTATTTGAGCCTGAAAACAATTTTCAAACCGATATGTCAAATCTTTGATGCTCCCTCCTGAAAATTTTAGGATTGTGCACTTAGTACCCTTTTATTCTAAACCCACGAATCGCGTGTATAAGTCGTCATTGAAGAGTGATAAGTTGTGTTTTTAATTAATGCAAATATTTAATCAACTGTTCCGCCTTAGCGGTAGTGATAATAATACACTTGTATGTGAAGTAGTGGCTTGTGTCCATGCAGTAATTACATACAGTTAAATATACAGTAAAATAAGTAGGTTATAGTACTTCTACTGTTCTACGGGTATAATGTAGAGTTATGAGTGTATGAGTACAATCTAAACTCAAGGCTTAATTGTTTAACACCAATATTTGGACAACATATACAAGCCATACATACAAGACAACATCTACATTGTATTTAATGAAAAATGTGATGTTTTGACTTATCCATTTGAAGAATATTCCCGTCAAAGACACAGAGGCTCATCCGTGATGTTCAGGGTCACAGGTCCGAAGAAGACTGAACATTAACGCTGCTAACTTTGTCCGTTTATAAAACTTGATGCAAAATTATTCACGATCCCAATGTACTAAAAGATTTTTCAAACGTATTAGGTTTTAAAAATGTGTTTTCATAGTAACGAGAAATAATTGTTGGTTTCTTAAGAAATGGACTATTCGTATGGCCTGGAAAACAGGTTTAATTCAAGGTACTATCAGGTACCTTGAATTAAAAAGCGAATTTAAACGTGGTTTTAAAAGAAGATTTTTTTTACTTTGCACAGGTTACAAATATAGTTTAATCCGAACTAAAAAATAAAAATTAATTTCATATTTTTTGACCATTACCATTTAAAACTGCGCCAAAATAGTAAGTCTATCGAATTATTTCTTTTATACTAAAATCTCAGGCACGTTGTGTGGTTATACTAAGCAAGTTTTGATAACTTTTTATATCTAGTTTATAAAAATTTGTCATGTTTTTAAATATGGATAATTGAAATTACACAAATTTATGAATAAATATTACTAACGTTATTTCCAATAAGTATTGAATTTGTTTTACTATTTTCTGATGCTGCAAAAAACTTATTGACAAAATTACAATTGATTATTTAAAGAGATTCTTAAAATAAATTGTTATATGTTATACTCGTGTGTTACAGGTTGAGATGGAACGGGCCTTATAGACCATGGCAGACATCACAAATAACTAATTCTTGTCTTGAGATACAAAAGGTGTCTTATTGTTCATAACAGTTTCTGCTGACTTTGAATAATCTATGTGGATACAATAAGTACAGAGTGAGTTTTATGTCCTGGAACACCTGGATATAATTTTAACGGGCCGAGATATCTATGACTGTGAAACCTTGACACTACCTATTATAACGTATTTTTTAATTTTTCAACTTGTTGAAAATTTTGCCCCCTTTTCTAAAGGGGGCTGAATGGGGGGCAACTAAACATTTTCAAATACAAAAACCCCTATCAGGTGACCCCTCATTTTGGGGTAACCAATTTGGAATATTCGCTTAATAAATATATATAAAACTTATTTCAACAATGTTCTAAATGCTTTTTACTGCAGAATGAGAATATAAACTCATTACAGAAAATTGTATTTAACAAGTGGAATATCCAGGGCCAGTAGTATGCCGGAGTTTCATGATATAAATATTGTTTCACGAATCAGGATAGTTTTGTTCTAGTTTATTTAAAAGAACTAGAAATTTGACCCAATACAGAAAAGTTGGTATTGACAAAATGGTAGTCGCCAAGCTAAGCGACATGGCCAGTCTGTCCAAGTTGGGATTATTTACAAAAGCCATTCTCTTTGGCTCTAATTTCTAAAGTAAATTGTATGTAGTAAAATAGTACGTTCCTAAGACAGTAACACATAACGAAGAAATGTCTGATTGTTAAGCTAAGCAATATGCTTGCTCGACCACCTTTATGTTTTAACAAAAAACTTTCTTTTTTTACTGGTTGGCATGTAACTTTCGTTATAACTTGTGATTAGTAAGAGATTAAAAAATCTCTCGAAAAATATGTCTCAAAAGTTAATTTACATGAGATCTAAAAACAATGTTAAATAACTAATCTAGACTGAGATTGGGACGCCTTGTGCTTAATATAGTTTGCCTTGAATTCACCACTGTTACTAGAACCAACATCAATGATGCAATGACACTGTTATGCGCACAAAGGTTATGGCCTTTACATGGTACTAGGGCCAGTCCTAGGACAGGTCGTCACCCTTCTACCATGTATTACTCCCCTCCCTTATTAGGTTGGAGAATTGGGGTATCTCGGTTTACATTACTTTGCTGCAATCTATCGCATACAACATGCGTCTACATGACAAGAGGATAATGAAGATCCGTAACTCCTCACTGAGACGTATTTTACTTAGAAGTAAAAATACTATATAACTGCGTTTTGGGATTTCAGATTTATTACATTTATTAATTATCATTGCAGTCCAAGCAGACTCAGGCAAGAAAACATTATTTTAATAAGACGAACATGTTAAGATAAAAGGAAAACCTATTTTATTCTCGGTTGCCATTTAAATAAAATAGATTATTAATATTAGGTTACCACATATATATTTTATTGTCTTGGCGTCAAGGTTTTGTAAATAATAATTCTACAAAATCTTTCAAGTGCACAATGTGCTGACTTAAGAGATATATCGATATAAATATATCTAATTTTAATGCTAAATTTTGATCTTGACAAGATAAGGATTCTACGTTACCGGATATAAAACGTCAAGACCACTCCACTAACAATGCACTGACCATTTAACTTTAACAATGCTATTTATAGATAGATTAATTTCGAATCTTTGGTTGTATTTAATATCGTGCAGTCATAATGAATATTAATTTATCTTTACCTTCAACTTATTTTCACATGAAACTAAATATTTCTTAAGGTTTTTAAATGTGAAAGAACATCTCATTGTGTATAAATAATATACATAATAAGTAAGCAATGGGGTAACACAACTATGAAAGCTTTTATATTTATGAAGTATACTGATGTCATTATGTTGCTTGTAAATCATCACAAATATGCCTGCACTTTAGATAATACCGATTGTAACCGCTAGCGTCAAACATTAAACGAATTTATATGCGTAACGCAAAAGAATGCAAACAGTGTCTATATGATTGAGGCAAATACGGTGGTTTGTTTGTTGTCTTAGAGTTTATTGTATATTTTTTTTTATTTATAGTAACAGCCACAGAAGAATTCTTTTTTGCAGTTTTACATAGGCAATTTTCAAAACTTTTTTTCATAAATTTCAACTGCTGAAAACTTAAAATAGTGTGCCAATGTTTTTCTTTCTGCTATATGTCATACGAAGTTTGAGCTTTCGGCAGAGATATGAGTAACGAATTCCATTCCTAGCCCTTTATATATAAAATAAAGTTTCTTTACAAATTATAGTTACGAATTATGTACCAAGCTTTATAACAAACTAAATTTAGTGATCAATGCATTTTACACCAATTGACATTCATCTTGATACGAGTGAGAAGGAAATATTAACGAAACGTAGTGTTACTGATTTTTTGTTTCACTGAACGACGGCAAATGTTTTGGAAAAAAATCCTGTTTCCTTCAAAAGATATAATAGTTACTAAAGTGGTAAAAGATTACTAGTAGGATATTAGTTTTACTTAAATAACCCTTTTAAATAGAGGACATCTGCAGATTAATAATAGTATGAAATGTATTTATTTTCGCGTCACGGAACGTAACGTCACGTTTCGTTCGGTACGCAGCCGCTAGAGGCGGAACTATCGTGGCCATTTTGTTTAGGACAAACTTTCCTTCGTTCAATAACTATCCAGGAGTGCTAGTGAGAGGCTGATTTCGCTCCTGATTGAAGTGATTTTAATTCTTTTGTTGGCATTTGGATGTAATGTTTGCACGGGGGAAAAATCATTTATTTCGCGTCACGCATGTTTATATATGCTTTCAAAGTTGAGTTGCAGCTTTACTGAAAACGTAAAGTATAGCGTTTATATAAAACGTGTGATGTGAACTAAAAAATTGAACATTAATGACAATTGTGTTAAGAGATTTTGAAAGGGAATAATAAACCACAATAACATACTAAACATTACGTCATATGGAAAATAACAAAACTATCTTTAATCTGGTAGGGTTTTATAATGATTTGTTTTCTAACTGCTTAATCGGTTTTCTCATATTATTATTGACATAAAAATCCAAAATATCGCATTTTGCATCTATTCCTACGTCTGCAGACGTTCCTTTGTTATATAACTTTATAGGTTACGTTACTTAAGTTTGCAATTTTTAAAGCTGCAAAATTTTACAAAATCAAATCATCTCCGCTATTACTACCAATTTTCGACTTTCATCCACTAAATAACTTCCAACGCCAAGAAGGAAAAATTACTAAAATGTCTGGTAAATTACTGGTCTGAATAAATCTACGAAGTACTAACTTATTTTTTTTAAATAAATACAACGTACACTAAAATTGATTTTCATTTAATAGCAGTATTTAAAGCTCATCAGGATCCTAAATAAAAGTTCAGCAGGGGTTTTATACTAATTCCTATTCTAGTTCACTACTACTAGGTTTCGTCCTGGCGACACTTAAAAAAGGATTAAAAATAAATTGATTAATTACATTCTAGCTAAAAAATACCAGAGTATATAAATGAATCCAAGACGAAAATTATTATATCTGGTTATTATTCATTCCTGAATTTCATCAGTCTTTACCCTAGATTCACTATAAAAAATTAAGTAAACAGATCCTAATCCTAATTATTGTTCTTAAGAAACGTGGGACACCAAATATTTGACAATTTTAAACGATAAAAACACATTTACAACTGGATATGAGAGAGCTGTAGATTCTGTTTCATAAGATATTTAGCAAGATATTATTCCATTGATATTTATTTGTTATTTCAGTTATTATAAACCCATAATTTCATCTTTGTAATACTAATTAATTATTTTAATAAAACAAGTTTGTAGTGAAAATGATACTGACCCAATTAATTGTAGAAAACTAATATGGATAACAAAATATAAATATGTATTATATCAATATGTAGAAGTAAGTGATTATTTTAATATATGAAACGTAAAAGTATTACAAAAATATTTATAAAATTAATAAATGTTAAAGAATTGAGTCTCTAATAATATTCCAAAATATAAAATCTACCATTTAATAAATATAAAACACAAGTAATAAACATTAATCGTATAGAAAATTATTAAATCAAAAGCTTTAAAAGGAGTAATAGGGATTGAAGACTCCGTATATTATCTATAACTCTGTTTTATATGAGGCCTGAAATTTATTTACAAGATTGGCTTCTACCTTGAGACCTACATTAAGGGAAATGTGCTTAGCTGTATTGCCAAAGATATGTGGTACTTATGGATATTTCTCTTCTGCATAAAGACTACTAAATATTTATGCACTTGCTCTGAGCCACAGAAAGACGTTTGGGATGAGCCCCTTCCTAATGAAATTGACCAAAACTGAAGTTAGACGAAAACTGAATTTATTATGAATATTTCTACTTGTAATTTTTATGAATAACAATATTGATTAATGTTCAGGTTACATAGAAAACGTACGGAAATTGCTAAATATAAACATTATCTATTATAGAACTTAAGTTAAAAGAAGAAATTGTAGAAGTTTGGGTAAGATTTCGTACAATTTATGAATATTCAGACATACGTTAAGTTCACTAAGTTTGAGTATCCATTTTCAAGTGAAAGAGCTATTACACGAGAGCCAGGGATATGTTACAGGTATCCTGCATACTGGAGGTAATTATAAGAACAACAAAATAAAGAGAATGAGATTGTTTTATCTATTGACTGATACTATATTCCTAAAGTTATTGCAGGTAATATCGTGGGATAAATGTATTATTTGTAAACAGAGTGATAGGATTTCATATTTTAAGTGAAATAACTTTGACTCATATGCTTAAATTTTATAATATTTCAAATACACTGTCTCTTTATACCTATTTATTAAACTACAATATTTACTAAGAATCGTCGTTTGGTTTATCTCAATCAATAACATTAACAAGGTTCGTATTTGTTGGTCTTTTGAATTCGTTTACGGTACTATCTTTTGTCAATAGCAAACTTTATTTTAAATTGATCGGACGGAATATTTTTGTTAGGCTTTTAAATTAACGATCAGCCAATAAAAATTAATGATTTAGAAGCAGTCATTGTCTAAAACAATAGCGTAAGAGATATTTTTATGAATTGTATTGATTTAGAATTCAAGTAAGAAATATTTTGAGTAAAATCAATACTTAAACCATAGTCACACTAAAACAAAAAATATATAATTGCTTTCTGGCTTTCTTGTTTGTTTACATTTAATAATAGTCAAAGTATACTGTTTCTTTATACTTATTTATTAAATTACAATATTTACTGTCAGTCAACGTTTGGTTTATCTCAATAAATAACATTACGCAGATCGTACTTGGTGGTATGTTTTAACTCGTTTACGGTACAATGTTTTGCCATTAGCAAAATTAATTTTCAATAATAAGACGGAATTGATTTTTTTATGATTAGTTTACGATCAGCCAATAAATAAA
>NW_025781302.1:22500-41503 GCF_021130785.1 Homalodisca vitripennis | reverse complement strand
ATAACCACTTATTTATTGTCTAGTAAAGAAGTAAGTGTGTCTTTAAAATTTTCATATTTTATTTCTTAAAAGGCTCTAACAGTAAAATAAACTATAAAAAATTCATTTTTTGCTTTTACCTGAATATTTAAATCTATTTCAAACTGAAATTTACCATAGTAATCATTGGCATATACGAAGTTCCCTTATACATAACCATATTGTAGTAAATTAATGGCTTAAGTCTTTATCAATTCAGAGTTTATAATAAGTAACACAAGATTATTTGCTGTAAACATTGTAGAGGAGAATATAACAACGATGTTTACCTCTGTCGGATCAGTCAGAGAAAGATCTGTAAAAAATTAACGTGTACTACCAAATTGATGCCAGACTGCGTGGGTCTGATTCTACTAGACCAGCGGTTTTGGGCAGCTATGATTTATAATCATATACCGTTTCTTAAAGAATTTACGTTGATGTAACTCAACCAAACATATACAAACTTCAACTATTAAAACTATATGGGACAATTAATTTAGAGGTCCAAAATTTGCCTTGTAATGATGAATGATAAATAATGATAAATTTGTATCTATTAACAATTTTCCTCTAAATGCGTTTAAAGAGTAATGAAATGTAAATTATTCGTAAAATATATTAAATTATGGTTTTAGTTTTTATAAAAAAATTAAATTAAACCCTAGAGCTGGAATGAAACGAAATTTTCGGTCTGCCAAAAGTTCCGTACATTTGGCAACGACGAATATTTGTCGCCAAAAGTAGACATGTACGTATTTATTTGAAATATTAGGCAATAAGGTCATATAAATATTTTTGGTACTATTGTGGATTATAACCGACAACACCCAAACAAGAAACGTTTATTTCACATTTCGTTTCTACTGATTACTAATTAAGCGTAGAACAATATTTCGTCAATATAAAAACAGAAATTGTCTAATCGCAAACCCCTCCCCATCCTCAGACAGAGGTCCAAAGTCGAGAGCGTCTGAGTAGATAAACGTGATTGCAGAGTCTCGCCGCCCGTTCAGCTGGTGCATCAGCTTTGGTTGTACTTCCGTGTTTTAACCTCTACATTTCTCCAAACACAAAAATTCAACAAAAACAAACATTTCCCAAACTAACTCTTTATTTAAAAAAACATAAAACGATTGTTTTTAAATCTTGAATCACATTCCGCCACCTCCCCAACAATGCAAGTGCCATCCGGCCAGCAGCGCGGGCTTTTGGCAGCAACCTTCCGTAGCTGCCCCGCGCTGATGTCGACGGAAAGAAAACCATCCCTCGAATAGTACCTATCAGTAAAATATCAAATTCTCAGTAGGTGGGCTAAATCAGAAATATGAATTGAATTGTAATGGACAAGGCAATTATGTAACCGTGCAAATTCACGTGATGCCGCGCGGCGGCCTGCCGTAATCAGATTCTCGAGAAAGATAAGATAATCACGACAACAATACGCGATCACAATACCTGGAAATGCTTGTAAGTGTTGTAATTTTGTAATTAGAAGAGATTGTTTTTTTCGTTCTACTACTCAAGTTTGTTTCTATAAATTACCTATTTTTTTGTGTTCTCATACAAGTTTGTGGTCCGGAATAATCCCAAAGTTACCATTATTTTTATTTGATATATTCTGTGAAGAGCATAAAAATAGTACCCACGATTTACTTTTCTTATACTTCGTTTATTGTCTTCTTTGTTTATCCGTAAACTTCGTTTTCTTTTGGACAGCTGATTTGAACGTATAACGGGTCACCCAACCACATTGTGTGAAACTGTAAACTAAAATGCCGGGTTTGTGTTTTGAGGTTACAATACTAGAATCCAATAGTATTAATTTGTTGTTGTTATTATTGTTTTTTTAAGCTTTTCCTATGTTATAGTTTTTTCAGTTGTTCAGTAAGGGCGAAAACTATAGAGGACCGATCAAATGATCTTAGAGTGCTCGCAGGGCGGATCTAGTGAAGCTGAGTGAAAAATGAAACTTATGTATATATTGTAACATATGTAAATAAGGTAAGATTAAAATTTATTATTTTTATTTCATTTTTGTTTTAACTGCATACATATAAAAGTATAGAATGCAGTCAAGAGATAAATGTTTACCCACGAAACAATAATATTTATTTAGAAATGTACGGCATTTTTGAAAATAAGTAAATATGGTGCTTTTTCATATAACACCCTGTAACACATACGTTTTTGAGGTAAAAGTTAACAATAATTATATATTTTTTGGAATCAGGCAGACTAAATTTTCGAATAAGTTAGATCATTTACGGTTATGGATAAAAGCTTAGTTGCTAAGACCAGTTACACAACGTGAATATTCACACAAAAAAATTTCCAAAAAATCATTTTTCGTAACATTTTGTAAAAAAAATAAAAATACTGTTTTCCATGGCAAACATATAAAGATAGTGTTATTATAATGCCTCTCATATTAGTTTGTGAAAACATGACATATAATAGTTTATATGTGGACTAACAGTAATATGAAATGTGATACAATAAACAAAAACGCTCCTGCGAGGCTGTTAAAATAGAGTGTACAAAGTGACACCATTGCCAACTCTAAGGTTTAAACCTGTTAAGCTAAGGAAATAACCAAAACTAGACCACAATAATTTGTATGTTTTGTTTTTCTAATTGTTACGGGCCAGTAAAATGATGACCAATTAGTATGTTCAAGTTATAACAAACCCCAAATGTTACTTGTTATATGTTCACAGATTCTGCTCAACTAAAGCAGCCCGCACTAAAGTAGTTCCGATTACAATTTAAAGCAAGTTTGTTGCCATATCGCTGTTTAACCCACTAGCACGTTTCCGCATTGACGTGGGATATGGTCACATACGTCTGTTGATTTAGTACATGTTGTTTTAACAAGGAAAAAGGTATAACTGAATGCAATTAAAACGTAACGTAATATTTGTTTGTAGTAAGGTTTAATGACTGGTATGTTTTATTGAAACATATATTGAGACGGATCAATTAATTTTTCAATAAAGTTGGCAAAAGTGTTTGACCAATACGGTAGTATAAAGGGGGGGGGGTTTGAAACGTAACAGACCAGCCGCCCCGACACATCTCAACATCTAGTCCAAACTAGACCCTTCTTACGGGTCGTCCTAGATCAAAGTATGTTATGAATTACGAATAAACACTTAGATGTTTTCACGTCAGAATCCAGAGCCAGTAACGTGATTTGTACGGCGAGGCGAGTCTTCAAGCTTCTAATCAATCTTAACGACTAAACGTTAAAATATTGAGGAAATCTAGTTTTTAAATAATTTTTAACAATATTGTTAACCACTGTATACATTCTTCATATAAGTAATAATAATAAAGACCATTAAACTATCTCACTGAATCATTAATTAACTCAAGCCAATTTATAAACCATGACCATTACCGACCACCGATTACATACCAACACCATTACCACAATTAACCATATACCCAATTAAATGAATACCAGTCTGATTTACCATTACCTATAACCATTATTTGACCATTAATTTATAATAATAATTTGTTGTTTTTAATATTTTCAACTATTATTATAGTGAAAATTTGTGTACAAATTAGTATTAACACATTAACGACGATTTTTTGATATTACTGTATTCAACTAGATGATCTGATATTGTTCAATATTTCAGTATGAAAATTACTAAATAATTTGTGACCGACTACGATAACTACTAAATATAAAATCTTGGTGATTTCGTTATACTATAGATGGTTTTCCCATTTAACCTTTAATTAAGTAACCAGAAGTAATTTTAACAATAGCCAAACTTTTTTTAACGACACTAATGCTGGGGAACCCTGGTTACGAAAATGTAATCCCGAAAACATTAGTACTGTTTGTGTATCAGTCGACCTATCAGTATGTAAAAGCCTAGACTATCAAAACACCTTGAACTAATAAAATAAACTTTAAAAAACAGATAGTGTTCAAATGTTACAGTTCATGAAATTAGTAACCAAGATGGCGGCCCAAACTTACAAGCCATGCCTTTCAAAAGGGTTTATATATAGTATATGCTTCCAAATGACTGGCTATTGTTTCCAATATGAGAAAAGTTTTAGAAAAACATTTGGAACAGTTACTTTTGTTTGAAGTTTTGTTCAAAGTGAACGATAAACAGGTTTGAAAGGATAAATAGGTATTTCTAGAACATTTTTCCAGCGTATGTAATATTAACAAAATGCCATAACTCAACGTTTTCGCGAGGATTGGAAGGAGATCTAATCCTCTTCATCAGGGTTGAAAAAATAATTAGTCGCCTTGTTTAGGTTAGTCTAGAATTTAGAAAAATAGATTTGTAAATAAAGGGGTTAAAAACTAAGTTTTTATACCAAACAATTAAAAATTAACTATCGTGTATGGCGTAAATGATTAAGACCTACCATAGTGGAGCCGAGGACCTAGTTTATACAACTGTTCATGACGTACAATGTTAAGGGGGTTATAAACATTGTTTTGCACCTGGTCTTTTTGTATAACACTAGGCCCAGAACGAAAGCAAAAGCTCTGTTGCCAACCAGTTGCAGTAACAGAAAATGACAAGTTGTTGCTCCTAGAACGGTAACGACAGTATGACCCAGAATAGGACTCTATCTGCAGCAAGGAAATATGGTTGTTTCTGCAGTTTTTTATTGTACAACATTCCTACACACTTTGCTATCCACCGGCATTTAGTAACGCTGTTTATACGTCTCCTCTGGAAGTATGATAATGTGGATTTCAAAATGTTCTTTGATTCAATGTAAAAATTAGACAGTGGATATTTTTAAGTGCTCAAAAGCCTAATGAGCGTACTCGTTGGGCCATCCTGATTTTAAGCTCATTAAGAACAAACGTTTATACTATCACGAGCTTTACGTAGTACATTTTTTAGGTGGTGTAAATTTATGGGATATGTCTTCATTTTAAAAAGTATAGTTTCATACACTCCTAAAAAAAAACGACTTATTTTTTTTAGATTTTCTGTTAAAGTTCTATAATTTTAACTAAAACCATATTAAAAAAAAAATAGGAGCAAGTTGGATACTTTTAATTAATTTTCTAGAATAAAACTATAAAGTAGCATAAAATACTTTTAGATTCCGTACATTATCATATGATGCTCTTGTCAAATATCCTTCTTTACTTTTTTAAATATTTTTATTACTTACTTTTTTATAGCTTTTTATATTTGTTCATAGATTGTTTATATATATTTTATTACAAAAAAATTCGTCCCGTTTTTACTTGTCATACGATAAACAATTGTTCAATAAGAAGAAACACCGTTTTAGGGTAATACGTGTATTTAATCACATAATTAAAATTAGAAATCATAATAATTCTAAGACCAGAAATAATATGATCAGAAATAATAGATTAAAATTAAATACCAAAGGTACTAACATTGTTCTTAATGGGGGAAAACTCTGTAATACCATAGTCAAACGTTATGTCGATTTTAAGTTAGTTGTAGTGTATTTGATTTGTATAAGAGCCTATTTATATTTCAAAATATTCCATTTTCCAAATAATAGTCAATCCTGGTTAGTAACCTGTTCCTCTGAGGTTTCCTATATAAGCAGCCATAATTTGAATCCAGTTTTGGAAACGAGGCCTTGCCCTGTTGTTGCCGTTTGGAGCTGACAAAAAGATACTGTTTATAGGTTTGCTCTAAGACAAATGTTTTTCCCCTCCGAGAGTTTTACGGACCTCATGCTCTTGGGCGGATGTCCGATGTTATGGTTGGATAGATTGGCTGTTGGTGGGGGGGGGGGGGGTGCGAGAGGGTGAGAGGAGCCGAAGATCAGCGAGCGTGTTATTGTTGGCAGCTGTTTCAAGTTTTCGCAAGATTTACTGTCCGTTGTTTGTCAAATATTAAAACTAATAATCGCTCCTGACATTTTTTGTATTGCTTAGAACTAGACCCATGTTAAAATATAGAATATAAGTATATTTGAATTAATCTACATTAATATGACCCCTACATCGTCTCCCGTCACTAAAATCAATGATTTATTAGAGTTTGTACTGTGCATGTTATTACAATATTTCATCTTCGATCAGTGCAATATCACTCTCTGTTTCAGTTTATCCTCCGAGTTTAAATTAATTCACACACTTTTCAACGATTAGAAGTCAGACTATTGAATTTAACGGAGTCTTTCAAAACCACAATTTTATTTTCAAATTTTTGAACATATCTAGTGAAACCGAGTGAACTTTTAAAGTCCATTGTAAAAACCTAATATCCTTCCTTCATTCTTCTAATAACATTAAAAAATTCAAAAAAATATTGCGAAGTAAAAAACCACGTAAAGTAGCGGCAAAATGACCTCTATGGAACTTTTATGCTTGTTAAATTTTATTTACTTCGCCAATAACATTTAGTTCTGAGTAAAGATAAAAATTATATAAAAATTGCGCTCTGGTTGTGAAAATGTTTGCTAATGATACTGAAGAATTTTTTTATAATCAAAGATAGAACAATTTGCGCTGCGCATTCAAAAATGGAGGCAAATTTCCTCAACTTTTGACTATCCAATGAAACAAAGCCCCCCCTCCAGAACACTTTCCTTAACCTACACAACTAATTTTTCAAATGGTGATGTTTTGTATATAGTTACAATAAGTTATATTTTAATAATCACAGATATTTATTCAAACCGTTAGATAATTATGAATTAACATTTTAAATATTTTGATTTATTATGTTATAAAACTATGAATTTAATAAAACCCTTTCCATGAATCCATATTAAAACTAACCCTCGTACGGTAAAAGTTTTACAAACAACATGACACCCCACCTTAGCAATTTTCAAAAATCCGCGAATTCAAAATCCATAAAAAAAAAAAAGGTTTTTTTTATAAACAATAAGTATTTGGCAACAACGTTGTTACGTACAACGACACATTTTTTTATCAAAACTTACAGAATATAATCACAGCGTAAACACACTATTAATTACCTTGTAATTTTATAATTATTGATTAAAATCACCAGTTCTTTATACGAGTGTGGAATATGTTTTGAGAAACTCATGTTCCACCACCCACAAAATTCTTCCCTAAATAATAGTAACATCAATACTATAATATTAATTAAATAATTAAATATTGCACTGGCGAAATACAATTAGTGGAATAATGTTCTTTAGCATAATGTCGGTCGAAAACCGACTCGTGATAACCGTCAAAGTACAAAAATAAAACGATTTTCAACGGATATATCAATTTTTGCCAGAGCAAAGAGGAACAAAGTATAATGTCTTTTTTTTTAACTTAAAGAACAAATAGCTATGCAAAAATATCTCTTTGAAACATTAAACCACGATAACTAAAACTCGAACAAAACTAAATCGATACATTAAACTATCTGTAAATAAAGAAATAAGTCACAATCTGTCTACGAGTGAGAGATCGTGGGGTTGTACTTGCGTAAGCTCATCGGCGCGACCTTAGTCTTGTTTTTCTATCGTACTTTTTTGTTAGCTTCCCTGCTGTTTGGTTTGTTTATATATTCTGCAAGTGGAATAGGTGATAGATAGAAGAGAAGTAAAAACTTTACTTGATAAATGTCAATTCATCAAGGAAGTGTGGAGGGAAAAGAAACAAAATGACTGCTGCTGAGTTTAGCATCCATTGCGGTACGCTGTGAACAATAAAAAAACAATTTTTCCACATTAATATTTCTACAAAACATAAGTTGAATAAGTTAAGTTTGTAGTACGGCTGTAACTAGAATTTTACTGTTGGTAATCTTGAGATAGTTTGGGACGTCTGTTAGATCTAGACGTCTGAGCAATCTCTTATAATAGTATAATTTCATAAGTAGAAAAATAGAGCAATTAATTTCAGATTCGAATTTTACATGAATTAATCAGGTAATATTGAATTATTTTGTGACCTTCGTGAACCAAATTTTATTCTGAGAATCTCTTTCAATCTATTATATATAACTTGGAACATGCATAGCTTTTAGAAACATACATAAATAATTTTATTCGAGCAAGTCAGTTGTCCTTAATCCGTTTGTGACCTTTGTAAGCACATCTTCACTCAGATCTTTTAATCGTATTATTCATAAATCGAACCATACGTTTCAATATTCGAAGAGTTATCGTGAGCCGACTGTATTTAAATAAATAATGAAGCTAAACGCGTTTGAATCTACTTTCTTTAGAAAACGCAACTGGAAGGAGAGCGATACTACTGTAACTGCGCCATTCATGTTAGGACTTTGAAGCCGATATTGTTGGCAATACAGACAGGTTTTACTGTTTCCACAATATACGTATGTATTATGGTAATCTAGTGTTAAACAAGCCACATCACATCGCTGTGGACTATTATTTGCTGTTAGTTTTGGTTAGATTGTTGTTTATTGTCATTATTAGTGGAAGGTGTCAGTGCCAAAGGTTTGTTCGTACTGTTTGTTCACTTTCATTTTCAAAACGCGTGAACTCGGCTTCCTGTTTATGGAAAAGTATTTTCTGTATCAATAAAGATGCACCCAATCTCGAAGCCACTATTCACCTAGAAACATAAATTTTGATAATTTCGGTAAGTATATCGCTTTCTATTATTTAGTCACCTACTTTGAAAATACTTATCATCAGGCCCCAGATTTTAGTATTCGAGAGTTAATTTACATCATAGAAGCAAAAAATCTGATTTTTATTTCAGTCAATACAGAAATTTCCTCTAAGAAAAGAAATCGATTATCCAGCCGCACTGGTTTTGGTGTGGTCGACATTGGGTGGGTATCAAAAGGGTTTAAATATACAAAAATGATAATTTTTTTCTCAGATCGTTAATTTTTTTAGCTTGACCAACACTGAAAAAACAACCATTAGACTTTAAATAAATGGTAAATCAGCCCCACCTAACTATGTTTAGATCCGCATTTGAGGCATTCAGATTCTTTAACTAGTTGTCAAACAATGATACAATTATTATTCATGTGCCTAAGAGGCGATTTTATGTGAATGAAGTATACTCGGAGAAAAAGATTTGTTCCAAATGTCTGACCGTTTCGATACCTTTCTATTTAGATCTCTACCGAAATCAGCGCGGCTGAGTGCAGTTTCTTTCTTAGGTAAATTCCTTTCTTGATTTAAAGAAAAAAACCGCTTCGTGAGCTTAGACAATACAAATCGGCGCCTCTAAAATCCTACACCAATAAATAAACACTTTTGTGGTGCAATATATTGATGCCATGGATGTAATCTAAAATATACTTCGCGTATAATTCAGAATGTCCTACTCAAAACTAATTAAACTATGTACCGGATCATTGACATTCTCGTTAAACTCACAAGCTGCGGTTTACCTGAGACACAGTAGCACTTTCCAACTGACGGATAGTAATACATAGTAATAAGTATTAAATAATAATAATTCCCGTTAAACTATGCGAAATATCATATAGACGACAATTATGCTGTCCGATTCTCAAGGGCTTTCGCCCTACTGGGGAGAACTTTTTGTTATGAATAAATATTAAAATATCACTAAAATGGCTAAAATAATGTCATTGCACGAAATTTTCGCAGGCACTTCTCAAAAGTTTTCCTCGTAGAGCGTTCAACTTATAATTAAAACAAACAAACGGGTTAAGGATGCCGAAGACGCCTCGTGTGTGATTGCACATCGAATCGGGAGGTCACAAATAAAAATTTACACAATTTTACAACAATTTTTAAAAAAATAACAATGGAAACATATGTGTTTGGTGCTAACACACAAAAAGATATTGGAATTCAACTATGTGGTGGTACAAGATAAGTATACATTGTTTGTGTAAATGAAATAGAGCCGTCTCTTACTTACCACGGGTCTTAACCATCGATCCAAAAAATAAGAGTCAAGGACGATGAGTTGAAGGATTCTACCTCGGTGGTGGCTGAAAAGTCTGAGGAACAAAAAACGGGTTTTTCCCCACGGGTCAGAAGATGTTGGTTTTTTCGAGACCGTGGTCCACCCCGGAAACCGCAGAGACGGTATCGCCATATAAAAACACCTAACCGCTCTGGCCCAATGACTGCTCACAACTACCCTCGATCACGATTGTATGCATCTCCTCCTGAACTCCCTCCCTCGCAACCCCCATCTTCAAGAGACTTTCCTCAAGAAATTAATACTTGTGAGCTAGGTAGCATTAGCATTTCCACCAATCCATGTGGAATTAGTTTTCCCAGAAAACTGCTCCAAGAGAGGAATCTAACAACCCATCGACCCTGACACTGAGAGCCCCTGGAGAAAATACAAAGCCGTCCCATACAGAAACTTATCATTGGCACGTATTCTGTTGCCATTGTAACACAAGGTATGTACCATTGCCTTAATTTACTTTTGGCTTTGGCAGTTAAACCTTCCACTTTTTCTAGTAATCCTGATTCCCAACCATTGAACTTCGGAACGTACACTCAAGGACACGTTAATATGCTTAAGTATATCGATCATGTATTTTTCCCTCCCTTTTCTCACCATGACCACCGAGTTAGGCAGTGCGTCGCCATCTTGGTCCTCTTACTGTTATGAAGCCTGTACAATTAATTGTGCCAATTGAGTGGCCGCCGCGCGCCGCTATCCTCAGTTTAACCGCCCGCGGTCCTTTGACACAATTAGTAGCAGCTCAACTACCTTGGCAGCGCGTTATGCTTGCTTGTCTGACATTATCAATCATAGCGCAATTTGTTCGCCATGACACATGACAGGCCGCGGCCACAATTGTGTAGGTTCTCTAATTAGCACTGGAGCTCACTGGTGGGCAATGTTCCATAGAAATCAGAAGGTTAAGAAAGTAGGTTCAAGTTTGTTAGAATCTTTTTAAATTGACCATGAGCCACTTCTCAACCTGCTTTTAATTCAATAAAACGGAAAATTTGTGCCTTATTTATTAAACATTAATGACTAATATTATTAGCCATGGTGATTTCCCGTATGGTCAAGCGGTCTACAAGAACGTTGGGACTTTGTTGGGATTCTGACTTTTAAAGAGGTAGCGCAGATTTAAAATCCGTCTGTTGACTAGAAACACTTTTTTATCAGTACCATCGACGCCTTGAATCGACTCCTCCGCTCTTATCATCTGTTTGAATAGGAACCTCGCACCAGGCTCTAGTGGCCCATGAAGGGACGGTACGAATGATGGCTTAAAGGGCAGGACATCAGGCCTTTTCTTTTTTTTTAAAATTATCTGTCTGGGTAATCAATAACGTTTGTGGATTCATGCTTATACAAGTTTATGAAATTCACCTGTAGGGCCCCACACCCAGCAGAATTGTATGTAATCAGCATTTGGTTGGCGCTTGTTGGCTGAGCCGTTTAGCGAAGCCCATCACTAGTGGAGGAATGGAAAAAATGTAGATATTTCTGTACCTGTTTACATACTATCAAAAAGATATTTCGAAAACCAACTGACATATAGACTTGGCAATTCTGCAATGAAAATTGGAAAAACAGAGTTAGGTGGTGGTAACACATAGTCACTTCATGGGATAGTTAGGAGAATTATGTTATACATTCGTAATTAGTGGGTAAACAATAATGATAGTGGAACGAGTAAAATAGTCCCAGAGAATAATACTAATTTAGTGAACAAACCACAAAAAAAAAAACAAAAAAAAAGGGGAAAAAAAAAAAAAAAAAAAGAATATTCGTAAGATATATGACATTCTTAAACAGATGCCAACCTATACTATCTCTATCACGAATATCAGACCCTGTTTGGCAAGAGTATATCGAGAATGATTTCAATGATGTAGTTAACATTTTATCCATGAAACTACTTCAGTTTACTACATAGACAAGAATTGGTTCTATGCGGTGCATGTATGTTCAACCATGATAAATGTTGGCATGAGCGTCAGTTTGAAGTCACTACCACCCAGTACTGGTGATGAATCATGATTGAAAATAATGGACATTCTGGTCTAGCAAACAATATTCTTAAACAATATTTAACTGTGACTAAGTGGTACGTGGAAGAGTGGTTTTTTGAAATCCTGGAGCTTGGACCCTTAATTTCTACAAGCTCATGAACTACCCTCCCAGTTTCCCTTCCCTCGTCCGTTCTTTTTCCATAACATGTAAAATATACATGTTGTCCACGCCAAGTTTGCAGTTTATTATTCTTTAATAAATTAGAGCCTCTGTTTGATCTTTTTAGACTTCTAACTAGTAATTAAATTCAGTACAATAGCTTTAATTGGAGATATTATTGTTTATTAAATGGATTTGCGAGTTCCAAGTACCGGTAGCGGTTTTATTATTCAGACAAACGCTTTCATTCCACCGTTTGTAGATACCAGATTAGCCCTCAATGAATGAAATATTTCATGTATATACCTTCGCTAAAAGATGGAAACATTTTTCACTTTAACACTTAGTTTAATTTCCTTACTTATAATGTAACTGGGTCGCCCAATTCCAACATATCCAACAAAGAATGTATTATGAGTAGAACGACTGATCTCACAAATTCCTTTGAAATTAACGGTCCACTCTAATTAACGGATCACGAACGTCGAGAAAAACTGCTGAAGACAACATTATTGTATTCGCAAATCTCAATATTGGACTGTACGTAACGCAAAAAATCAATCATTCAATATGCTAATGACCAGGATAGCAAAATGAACCTTAGTGGTGTCTTGTATTATATGACAGTAATCTTTGGAACAGTTTACAATGTTTCTGTTCATTCACTCCAAATGTATTAGTACTCTTAAGAAGTGATAATTTCTTTCTGAATTAAATTGGGTTTTTAAAAAACATCTAAAACACTGTTCCATTAATCTATAACATAATTACGTAATATTACTTAGTTAGGCCATATTAACTTCCTTTCCCTACAAAAACTACAAACATAAAAACAAAAAAACAACACAACAAAACACCATAACAACTAACAACAAAACATAAAAAAAACCAAAAACAACAGACAAAAAACTTATCTAACACAAACCACAAAACAACAAAAGAAAAAAACAAAATAACCCCGCTGAAGTTTACTAACTTTAGACAATTATTAATTGAAGACGTTTCTTCTAGGTTACCACTCACGTAGTGATTTAGAGTTTAACCAAACTTCCGACAAACTGTCTGTTTTTAAATTCAGCTGCAGTTGGACTCCGTCCTCCAGTAGAAAGTGCGATGACCTTTTGCTGTGCAAGCCTTTTAGTGCACATTTTACAAGTATATGAACTAATGGCAGTATTTATAGAAGCGATCTCGAGAATCGCTCAATTATAGCGAATAAAAACCCAAAGTAAATTTTGAAAGATGTTTTGTTTTTTCCAGGAGAAAAGTGGCACTTCAAAGTTTTGCACTGTTCCGTAATTAAACAGAACAAAATTGATAGTATGTACATACATTTGCGGATAAAATCCATTGACGGTCGGCGCCTCGGTGCTAAGAAGGCCTTTTTACACCTTTTGTGACTCTTTGACCTAATCCAGCCTGATACCAGTCCTTGAACCAATTTGAACGCCCCGATCATCAATCCTTCCCAGTCACAAGGAAGTGGCATTCACCACAGAGATTTTTATAGAGGGCACTTCCTTAGATTAAAGCCGAACTAACGGCTTGTATCAACCTACTGATGAGAGAGAAGGTTTAATGAAGGGGAGCTGCCATATGTACTTTCCAAAGGCGCAGATCGGCCTTAGATATCAATGGTTAAAACTTATGAAATGGACTGACTGTTAAATAGCTGCTTACAACAGGAAATACGGTCTTTTTCCATTGGGATGATTTGGCGTATATGTGAGGTTATAACATAATTTAAAACCTCATACTACTAAAACCCTTTTACCATGTTATACAGACTATTAATACCGAAATTAATTATAAGTTTTCTAAACTAGAGAAACAATTGGAAATTCCATAAGACGACATAAATAAAAGCAAAACACTTTGTTTAATAAAATATCAACAAATATGCTTTGACCCATTAAAAAATATAGTAATTTAATCTCTCGAAATAATTTTCTTAAATCCTTCAAATGAACTGAAATAGCTTTTTACAAATATAGTATAGTATTAAACACTATATTATTAAGAAGAATTTTTATCGAAACATTTTGTTTATTACTTCGCCCATAATCTATTCATTCGCGATTCTTAGTGAAAGAAGCTCTCTGCCAAAAAAACGAAACAACACTACATTTTAAATTTAATCAAAACCTTGAAAGAGATTGTATTGCGTAATTAATTAAAAATTAGTTGCGTATTGATGACTTGCATGACAGATTATATATAATTTACTTGCATGGACCCTTTTTCAAGTGTCAACTGTAAATGAAGTAAATAATTAAAATGAAAGATATTTTAACAATTAGAGCAGTGGAGCAAAATTAAGAGAAGAATAAGTGTAAGAAGTCATTTTTTTCAATTCTCATACTGTTTGTAGATAACGAAAATTGTCAATTTTTTGAAGAGAGCACGGAGTTGATAATTCCTGAAAATAAGATTAAGAATTGCAAATATATCGGTTTAAATTATTTTAATTATGCAGGGGATAGTAATGTATTCCATAATTTATTAAATTAAAACAGAAAAAATATACCATGTCATATGCATTGGCTTATGAGGAAGAGAATAAATCCCAATTGGAATTCTTGTAAGTTCAGGAAAATATTACAAGTGAAATTTCAAGACGTACTCCATTTGTGATAACATTTTATAATTAGAAAATACTTAATAAACTTTATATATTTTCTAATGAAAACTGTTTTTATCTCCATTTATTACGTATTAACTATTACTGAACACAACAATTGTTTCACGCATTAGAGTACAATCGTTAAGAAGAATAATTATTCAAAAGAAATGCAGTAAAAGGTTATCAAATGAACCTTACAAATGAGAATATGTGATGGGCACTTACAAGGTAGATGAATGTAACTGTAGCAGTGGCACCAGTGAGTTGAGAAGTACTGGTCCAATATTGTCGCTGCCCAGTGTTTGAACCGTTAGAGCGCAATATTCTCTACAAAAGCAAGTCTCATTATTGGCCTAGTTGTGGGTCAACCTGTTATTAGTTTTTTTGACATCCTCTAGAACTCAACTCTTAACTTACGAGTACATTACGAACTGAACAACACGTCTTGAATAAGTAATGTTGATATAAACTGGTAAACAATTATTTAGGGAAATAAAGAAACGTTTTGTTAAATGATATGCTCTTAAACAAAAACCAAACAAAGTTTCTGCTACAAACTAACTAAATTTTTGGGCAAACATTCATTTGGAAAATAAAAATTTTCCCCATTTGGGATTTTTTAAATTTAAAAAAAAAAACTCTAAAAAACTATAAAACCCCTATATGTGGAATGACAGGGTCCCCCCCCCCCCCAAAAAAACTACCACTACATATTTTTGCCTAAACGAATTGAAAGAATATTTTTCCAAAATTTTTCCCCCCTACCCGAACCCGGAGCTGAGGGAAATTATTTTTACTTGAAAAATTCCCCGAAGAAAAAATTTGAATATTACACCTTTTTTAAAAAAACCCCTTAACCACGATTAATTTCCAATTTTTCAATTGGTTTAACCCCAAATACGGTTGTTTCAACCCTTAAAAAGTTTTGCATTTTATTCTTTTGTAAATCGTTTTCAAATTATAGAAAATATTTTCCCCCAGAATCCTAAAAAAATTCCTTTTCCCCATAATTTTAATTAAAGGGAAATTTTCCCCCCCTTTCCCCATTTTTAAAAAAAAAAGGGTTTTTTTCCCGTTGTTTTAAACGGGGGGGTTTTTCCCCCCAAAAAAAATTTTTTTTTTTTGGGTTTTTTAAAATTTTAAAAACGTTTAATTTTATTTTTTTTTTAAAAAAATTCCAATTTTTTGGGGGGGAAAAAAAATTTAAAAAAAAAAAAAAAATTTTTTTTTTAAAAATTTAAAAAAAGGGAAAATTTTTTTTTTTTTTTTGGGGAAAAAAAAAATTTAAAAACCCTTTTTTAAAAAAATTTCCAAAAGGGGGAAAAAAAAATTTTAAAAAAAACCCCCCTTTTTTCCCTTTTTAAAAAAAATTTTTTTTTTTGGGGGGGGGGGTTTTTTTAAAAGGGAAAAAAATTTTTAAAAAAAAACCCCTTAAAAAATTTTTAAAAACCCAAAAAATTTTTTTTTTTTCTTTGGCCCCCCCTTTTTTTTAAAAAAATTTTTTTTTTTTTTTTTTTTTTAAAAAAATTTTCCCCTTTTTTTAAAATTTTTTCCCCGGTTTTTTTTTTTAAAAATTTTTTTTCCAAAAAAAAAAGGGAAAAAAATTTTTTAAAAAATTTTTAAAAAAAAATTTTTTAAATTTCCCCCCCTTTTTTTTTTAAAAAAAAAGGGGGTTTTTTTTTAAAAATTTAATTTTTTTTAATTTTTTTCCCTTTTTTTTTTTTTAAAAAAAAATTTTTTTAAAAATTTTTTTTTTGGGGTTTTTAAAAGGTTTTTTTTTTTTAAAATTAAAAAAAAATTTTTTTTTAAATTTTTTTTTTTTTTAAAAAAAAAAAAAAAAAATTTTTTTTTTGGGAAATTTAACCCAAAAAAATTTTTTTAAAAAAATTTTAAAAACCTTTTTTTAAATAAAAAAAATTTTTTCCATTTTTTTAAAATTTCCCTTTTTTTAAAAAATTTTTTAAAAAAAAATTTTTTTAAAAATTTTTGGGGGGGGGAAAAAAAAAAAGGTAAACGGAAAAATTTTTTTTTTGGGGTTTTTTTTTTTTTTGGGAAAAAAAAATTTTTTTAAATTTTTACGTTTTTTTTTTAAAAAAAAAATTTTTTAAATTTTAATTTTTTTGGGGTTTTTTTAAAAAAAAATTTTTTTTTTTTAAAAAGGGCCCAAAAAGGAAAAAACCAAAAAAAATTAAAAAAAAAAAAAAATTTAAAAAAAATTTTAAAAAAGAAAATTTTTTTTCCCCCCCCTTTTTTCCTTTTTTTTTTTTCCCCCCCAAAAATTTTTCCCCCTTTAAAATTTTTTTTTTTTTAAAAAAAAAATTTTTAAAGGGGGTTTTTCAAAATTTTTGTTTAATTTCCCAAAGGTTTTTTAAAATTTTAAAAATTTTTTTTTTTTTTCCCCAAAAAGGAAAAAAGGGAAAAAAAATTTTTTTTAAAATTTTTTGGGTTTTTTAAAGTTTTTTTTTTTTTTTTTAAAACCTTAACCTTTTAATTTTAAACCTTTAAAATTTTTAAAATTTTTCCCCCAAAGAAAAAAATTTTTTGGGGGGGAATTTTTTGAAAAAAAACCCCCCTTTTTTTTGGGAAAAAAACCCTTAAAAAAATTTTTTAAATTTTTAAAGGGGGGGGGGGAAAATTTTTTAAAAACCAAAAAACCCCCGGGGTTTTTTTTTTTGGGTTTTAAAAAAAAAGGGGGGAAAGTTTTGGTATTTTTTTCCCTTTTTTTCCCTTTTTTAAAAAATTTCCAAAAACTGTTTTTTAAAAGGGTTTTTGGAAAGGGGGGTTTTTTTAAAAAAATAAAAATTTTTTTTAAAAAAAACTTTTGAAGGTTTTTGGGTTTTTTTTTTTTAAAATTTTTTTAAATTTTTTAAAAAAATTTTTAAAAGGGGTTTTTTTTTTAAATAAAAAAAAAAAAAAATTTGTTTTTAAATTTTTTCCCCCAAAAAAAATTTTAAAAATTTTTTTTTGGGGTTTTTTTAAACCCCAAAAAGGGAAAAAAAAAAAAAAAAATTTTTTAAACCTTTTTTTTAAATTTTTTTTTTTAAAAAAATTTTTTTTTTTAAAAAGGTTTTAAAAAATTATTTAAAAACCCCCCCCGGGGGCCCCCCAAAAATTTAAAAAAAAAAAAACCCCCCTTTTTTAATTTTTAATTTTCCCTTTTTTTTTTCCCTTTTTTTTGTTTTTTTTAAAAAAAAAAAAATTTTTTAAAAAAATTTAAATTTTTTAACCCCCCCCCTTTTTTTTTGGGGGGGAAAGGGGGGAAAAAAAAAATTTTAAAAAAATTTTAAAAAAAATTTTAAAAAAAAAAGGGAAAAAAAAGGTTTTTTTTTAAAAAAAAAACCCAACCCCTTTTTAAAAAAAAAAAATTTTTTTTTTTTTTTTTAAAAAAATTTTTTTTTTTTTTTTCCCTTTTTTTTTTTTAAAAAAAAATTTTTAAAAAAAAAAAAAAACCCCCAAAAAAATTTTTTTTTTTTTTTAAAAAAAAAAATTTTTTTTAGAAAAAAAAAAAAAAAATTTTTTTGGGGGGGGAAAAAAAGGGGTTTTTTTTTTAAATTTCCCTTTTTTTTCCCCTTCAAAAAAAAATTTTTTTAAAATTTGGGGGGGAAAAAATTTTTAAAAATTGGGGGGGAAAAAAATTTTTTAAAACCCCCGGGGGTTTTTTGGGGGTTTTTGGGTATTTTTTTTTTTTTTAAATTTAAAATTTTTTTTTTAAAATTTTTTTTTTTTAAAAAACCCCCCCCCAAAAAAAACCCAAAAAATTTTTTTCCCCCCTTTTGGGGGTTTTTAAAAAAATAAATAAAAATTTTTGGTTTTAAAAAAAAGGGGTTTTAAATTCAAAAAAAATTGGAACCCCCTTTTTTTTTTTTTTAATTTTTTTTATAAAAAAAAAAAAGGAAAAAAAAAAAAGGGGTTTTTTTTTTTTGTTTTTTTTTTTTTTTCCCTTTTGGGGTTTTAAAAATTTTTTTTAATTTTTTTTTTTTTTCCCCCTTTTCGGTAAATTTTTTAAAAAATATTTAAAAAAAAAAAAAAAAATTTTTTTTTTTTTTTTTGGGGGGAAAAAAAAAATATATAAATATATTAAATTTTAAAATTTTGTGTTTTTTTTTTGTTTTTTTTTTGGGTTTTTTTTGGCAATTGGGGTTTTTCCCCCCCTTTTTTTTCCCTTTTTTTGCTTTTCCCTTAAATTTTTTTTTTTTAAAATTTTTTATTTTTGTTTTTTTTTTTTTTTTTTTTTTTTAAAATTTTTTTTTTTTTAAAATTTTTTTTTTTGGGTTTTTTTTTTATTAAATTTTTTTTATTTCCTTTTTTTT
>NW_025781302.1:0-20000 GCF_021130785.1 Homalodisca vitripennis | reverse complement strand
CGTAAAGATCTATTTTTTAATTTTACTCCTTTTACAAATTAAGCAACTAAGGGTTTAGTGGGTGGAAAACCCAAAAAAAACTTGACGCCAGAACCCTTTTCCCAATCCCAGCCCCATTAGTAAACCCCAAAAATTTCGATGTCACATTTATTTGGTTTTTTGACAGAAAAAATCTTGTTTTTTTTTTCCTATACATTATAGCTATGCGAGTTGTTAAAATAAATTTTTTCATTTTATTTGAAAAGCCCATTATTTGTTCTTGATTTAATGCAAAAAACTCTGGCCATGCCCATCTTTCCCCTGTTTTGTTTTCCCGGTTTTGTCTATGGACAGTGTAGCGGGGTCCAGCAAACGCTAGGGGGTGGGTACCCCCCCTTGGTTTGGGGGACCCCTGAGTGAAAACCCGGGCCTTACAAACGGTTCGTTGCACGGCCCTTGGTTTGGGGGGGTTTTAGAAGTTTTGTTAATTCGGTTATGTGGGTTTGGGGAGTGATTTTTAAACCTAAAATTCGCTTGTAAAAATTGCATGCTTTATCTTTTTTAAACCCCTTTTTAATTTAAGGCTTTTTCCCATT
Organism: Homalodisca vitripennis; assembly: GCF_021130785.1. NCBI lineage: Eukaryota > Metazoa > Arthropoda > Insecta > Hemiptera > Cicadellidae > Homalodisca > Homalodisca vitripennis. Next base: position 19,425 of record NW_025781302.1, on the reverse strand, counting down.
AAATTTTTACCCTTTTCACCTAAATTGGCTTGCAAAAATTTCAGGGGAAAAATTACTTACCCCTGGGCAGTTAAATTTCTAGAAAATTTTTCTATCTGCAGTTTTAATTGGGCAAATACCTCCAGGGAAAAACGAAAAAAACCAACCGGACAAATTTAACCAGCGGCCCGGGTTTTTGTTATGAAAAAATTTTTATAATTGGGTCAATTGAGTGGCGCGTTTTTCTCGTTAAACCCTTTTGGGTGACCACCCAAATTTTCTCAAAATTTTTGCGCAGCGAAATTAAAAATTTTTCCCACATAGAAATGCAATTACAAACCCATATTTTTAGAGGACGAACTTATCAAGCCTGTGCTGTTTAGACGTTGTCAAAGTTTTAAAATGGGGGTTCGTTTACACATTTTTTCTCCTTCCCTAAGTAAATTTTTTTATAATTAAAATTCCAAAGTTACTATGGAAATTTTGAGTGATTGAGGCGTGTTCACTGAGTAGTCAGTTTTTCTCCTTGGAGAAAAGGTCCTTTGGGGGTTTTTTTTCCACTGAAAAAAAAAAGGAACAAACAGTTAAATTAATTATTTGATAGGATCCATGAGTCGATTTCCCATTTGAAAATTTTTATAAACCACAAATGGTGCACTTAACCGAGGGGCGAAATTTTATATCGGTCTCGTTGTTTATGGGGGATAGGATATGGGGGGGGGTATTTAGAAGGGGTTTAAAAAAAGGTACAAAATTTTTTTTTTAAAATCATAAATTTTTTCCCGCCCTTTAAACAATTAAAAAACCAGGAAAGTAAAAATTTAAATTTAAATACGCGTCCCGGGTAACCATGTACAGGGTCGGGCTTTAAACGGATAAAATGGCGGGCCCTTTTTCATGGTTCTCCCCTGGTTTGGTTTAAAACCCTTTTTTAAGCCCTTTCCATTTCGGGCCTCACCAAAAATTATCCGGGCCCAAACCCATTTATTTTATCTTTAGGGGGGGATTTATTCAAAAAATTTTTAGGAAAAAAAAGGTTTTTTGTTTATTTTTTATACAACCCCAAATCGGCCTCTTGATCCTTTTTTCTATGAGGGGTTCAACTATTTTATAATTTGGGCAGATCGTCTTTGTTTTTTTTGATTCTCATGTCGGTTTTAAATTTCCCATTGACGTCCTGGCAGGTGAATATAAAAAATTACTCAAAGGGTTTTTTAAAAGAAGTAGATAGATAAAAATTTAGATTTCCCTTTTGAAAATTTTTTTGATATTTAAATCCTTAATCAGTTTAAGAAAGAAACTTTGCAAAACCTAATAATTAAAAGGTTTTCCGTAAGATTAAATGTGTTTTTTTATGGAACTTTTATCCCGATTTTAACCCTGGGCTTTGAAAAAAATGTCGTTAAATTTTTTAAAAAAATAATTCCCCATTATTTTAAAAATTTAATGCCTTTTTTTGGGTTTACTATGAAAAAACTATTTTTTAATTTTTTGTTAAATTTAAATTGTAGCATTTTCCAAAGACCCAAAATTTATTGGGGTTTAGGGGCAAAAACCCGGGAAATTTTATTCAAAAATAAACCCCTACGGCAATTTGCTTCCCTTTATTCTTATCGCTGTGATTGTTTAAAATTTTGGGTCTCGGGAAAAAAGGGGGGTAGGCCCCCAAAGAAATAGTGGGAACGGGAAGGTTTTGTTGTAAGAATGTGTACCCTTTGGACCTTTTTCCCTTTTTCCCTTTTCTTGAAAAAACTTTTTTGGCCAAAAAATTTTTTCGGGTTTTCCCCTTTCCCCTATAAAAGACCGTTTGTTAGTGGCCCTTAGAAAGGAGGCAAAATTTTCCAATTTAAAGGTGCTGCTTTTTTGTGGAACAAAAGGGCGAAATTAAAAAAGCTCAGCTATCATTTTTTTGGTCCTCCAAAAAAAAAATTTCTTGCAATTTTTGAAAAAGAATTTAAAATTTATCTATTTTTTTTATTGATTTTTATGGTTTTTTATTGATATTGTTTAAATTTTTCCCTATCAAAAAGTGGAAAAATTTACGTGTGGGTTTTTTCCAAAAATAAGGTTTTTACGTTTTAAGGTTTAATTAGAAATAAGAATTCCCTTAATTTTTTCTTCCAAAATTGTTTTTTCCATATTGTAATATTATTTTACTATGAATTTTTTTTTATTTTTTTTTATTTGAAAATCACCCAAAAAATTTTGGTAGTAAAATTTTTTTTAAAAAAAAAAGGTTTAGGGTAATTAAACGGGGGTTTTCCAAAACAACCATTTTTTTTAAAGACAGCCCATTTTAAAGCCCAAAAAAAGGCGCGATGGAATACAGTACCCTCAGTTCCAATATTTTCTAAGGGCCTCGAAAAAAAGGTAAACACATCTTCTCCTTTCAAGGCCCCCTGCACCACGATCTTGTTGAAAAAACCCCTTTTGTAAAGGTAGGGAGGGGGGATGGGCGATGGATTTTTTCGTTAAATTTTTTATTGCTGTTTGCTAGTCCTTTTATTTTATGTCCCTTTTTTTATGTAACTTCTTTTAAGGGGAGATTTTTTTTCTTGGTTTTTTTTCTAAAATGATTATAATCCCCGGTTTTTAAAAAAAGAATGCAAACCCCGGAATGAAAAATAATAAGCTAAAAATTTTCAACGTTTTTTATTTTTATAGGGATAAAAATTACCCAAAAGTCTCCCTTTTAAAACACGTGTACGCGACTTAAAATATTTAAGGGCAAAAGGGCACGAAAAAACAGTTTTTGGGAAATATTCGTTTCCCTTTCGTAACATGATTGAAGGTTGTTTTTGAAAAATTGGGAGAACGGGAAAAAATTTCTTCCCAAATTTTGTTGAAAATAATTTTATGTACGTTCAACCCCTTTTTTGGGGAACAGCGCAAAAAGTAGGGGGAAACCCCTTACCCGTTTTATACGGGTAATCCCGAGGTCACCCGTAGGGAATTTCATAAAAAAAATTAGTCATATTTTTAATTTTTTTCCCCTTACTAAATTTTTTTTTATTTAAATTTTAAAACTGTTGTTTTTGTTTTTTAGTATTATTTATTATTATTGAATTTGTATTATTTTTTTTATTTTTAAAACCCCCATATTTTTTAGATTAAAATTTTAAAAATATTTTTGTCTAAAAAATTTTATTTTATTTTTTCCCCAAAACAATTTTTCGAAAGAAAATTTAATTGTATATTTATTTTTTTGATCCCAATTAAAACAAAATTTTTTAAAATTACCAAAAATAAAATATTTTTTTATTATTTAATGATTAATATCTTTGTTTTTAATTTTCTTCATATTTATGTGTTTTTTCTTTTTCTGGTGTTTTAAAGAGAAGGTATTGATTTTATAGTTATCCCTTTATTTGGGGCGTGCTTAATCACACAAACCAAGAAATTTTTTTTTTAAAAAAAACGGGGTTTAAAACAATGTTAAGAAAAAAAAACTGTTTTTCATCGAAAAATTTTTATAAATACCCTCATTCTAAGGGAAAAACATAATTTTTACACGTGTTTAGTGGATGTGATAAAATTTTTCTTTCGATTTTTGGGAAAAAAGGGAAAAAAATCGTTTATTAAAAAGTTCGAAAAAAAATTTAGAAATTTAAAACCTCAGGGAATTTTTTAAAAAAAAAAACAAAAAAAAACTCTGTACAAGAATTATTTTAAAATGGAGTACGTATTTAAAAATTTCGAAAAAAACTTTTTCTCAAAATTATTTCAAAGGATTTTAAAAAAATCCTGCATGGGTTTGGGAATTTTTCCGGGGCCCCACTACAGGTAAAAGCAATTTAAAAATTTTTAAAATTATTTCTTTCCCCCTATAAAATATACCATTTTTTTGTCAGGGGGTGCCCCCGTTCAGGAGTTTAGAAGGGAAAACTTAAAAAAGAGCATAGGTCGAGTAAAGGGACATAACATTAAAAGGGCCTTTTTCTTTTTATTACAATGCCGCCCAAATCCGACCTGAAAAATCACTCACACTCTTTTAAAAAAAAAAACGCTGTTTTAAAGTTTGAAAAATTTACAATGTAGGTCCTGTTTATAGGTGGTTTAATTTCATATTTTTGGTTCCAAATTGGGGGAAAATTATAGTTTTTTAAATGGGAAAATGGACTTAAGAAAATTCAATTTAAGGTTGTTATTGATTTTTTACCTTTTCGAAATTTTTGACCATTATCTTAAAGGAGGATGGTTTTGGGCTATAAGGAGTTCGGAAAAAAAATTTAAAAACAAACATTTGCCCCAAAATGTACATTATTTAAAGAACCCAATTTTTATGTTCTAACCCTTTTTAAATTTGATGTACTCCTTAAAACCCTTGTTTAATTTAAAATTTCGGATTTTTTTTTCACCCTGTATTAAACTTGATACACTTTAAAAAAGGGCGTTAAGGGCATATAAATTAAAAGTTATTTAACCCCAGACAACGAAACTACAGAGACTGAAAGTAGCTACTTTAACACTGAGTACTTTAGTTCATCCAGTAAATTGGGTATATAACACTTTTCAGCCCCAGACATTCTGTTATTATATTCTACAGTAAGCGTAAATCATCCCTATGAATATTTATTTTGGGGCTGAGAGTGTTAAGGCCTTTCATACAGTTAACTGGTTTTTGGGTTGAAAAAACGATTTAGGGGTCTATAGTAGGCTATTGTAAGTGTTTTAATGATAAGAAAAATTTGATTTTTTTTCTAAAATCAATTTTTCTTATCTTTTTAAAAGTTTTCACATTTTCATTTAAATTTTTTACTTTAACCCCTTTTTTTAACCCCTTTTATTTTGACCCACACCAAAAATGACTTCTTTTTAGGGAAAATTTTCTTATCGATAAGAAACAGTTTTGTGTTTTTTTACCTGTATTGCAAAAATTTTCTTTTGGCTCTCGGACTATATGTGTGTAATAGTTTGTTTGGAAAATTATTTACAACAATTTACAAAATAATGTCATTCTTTGAAATTTAATATTGGGTTAAAACGATTTTGTAAGAGACACCCTAAGTAAATTTAAAAATTTTTAATGCTCTTATACAACCCGGGTTATTTTTTTTAAAACCCAAAGATATGTTTTTTTTTTAAAAATTTTAAAAATTTCAATCTGAAATTGGGGTTTTTGTCTATTTTTTTTTTTTTATAGGAAGAAAGATAGTAAATATTTTTTTATGAAAATAATGAAAATTTTTTTCCCCAATTATGTTGCTTTTTAAAAATTTAAAAAATTTTGGGTTTTTTATTAATATTTAGATTTAGAAACTTTTTGAATTAAACAAAGATCCCTTGGGGCTTAAAAAACCCCATGTTAATTTGTGATTTTATACAGAAAAACGTTTTTTTTCATTATTTTATTAAAAAAACATTCTTTTACTTTCGTTTGAGGGTGTGTCTAAATTTTAAAAAACTGTTAAAAATTTTGTAAAATTTTTAAAAATTTGTAATTTTAAAAGGGGATCCAAATAAAATCTCCAAAACCCCAGTCCCCCCTCCCCCCCAGAATTTACCCCCCTCAAACTCACCCGCGCTGCTTTGCCTCAATCCACGGGGTGGGTTACCCTTACTGAATCCCTCCGACGGGTTTTGGTTTTTTAGATTTCCCACAATGGTAAAAAATGCGAGCTCTTGGGAAACGAGTCGGTTACCCCTACCTTAAAAAACATAAGATCGATTTTTTTTGCCCCAAATTTATTTTTTTTTTGTGCTTAAGTTCAAAAATTTTTTCTATTGATTTTGGGTTTTTTGTCATAAATGAAATTTTGTGCTTGTTATTTTTTTTGTATAGAATTTGGGAAAACTATTAAACAAAAGGATATTTTTTTATCTTTTTCAAATTCTTTAACGTATTGATTAAGAAAAAAAATGAGGTTTACTAGTTGTGGTTTAAAATTTCCCTTTCCAAATCGCAATTTGCCCTTTAAACAATTTAAAAATCAAAAGGCCCCCCAAATTGTTTACATTAAAAAAGGCAAAAAAATAAACGTTCACCTTTTTATAGTTTTTGGGTAGTTAATTAACCTTTTCTAAATTTCAAAAGGTTGACCATGTATTTAAAATTTTTTAATTTTTTCAAGCTTAAAAAATCAATGATTTAAAGGGTAAAGTTTAAATTTAAAAGGGGAAAACACTGAGTAGGGCCCTTAAACAAAAAATGCCCAATTTTCAACTTTTTTTTACTTTAAAATAAAATTTTAAATTTTAACGGTTTACCCTGGTAAAGGTCCCCGGGAGGTAGGTTCAAGAAGAGTCCCCAAATTTTAAAATTTTAGAAAAAAAACTTTTCCAAAATTTTGTTCCCGAAAAGTGGTTGGTCAAAAAAAATTTTAAGTAATTTTAATATCACCCCGCAATAATTTAGAAAAATAATAATATAATCGGGAGCTAAAAAAAAACCTAGGCCCCAAATACCCTTACCCCCAAAGTATAAATTTTCTGTGAAACAATTTTTCCCGTTTTATAAAGTTAAATTTAATTACATTGTTAAATTAAATTTAAATATTGTATAATGTCTTTTTTAAATTTTTCCACTAAATTTCCTAGTTATATTTATTTTTTTTTAAATTTAGGAAAATCGTCCTTTTTTTCTAAATTTTGTTTAAATTTTGTTTTAAATTTGGGGCTTTGGCAAACTATCATCAATTTCTGCAAGCATTTATTTGGGGAAAAATGTAAAATTATTTCACAAAAAAAATTTTTAAATTTACGTTTTAGACGAAATTTCCCGTGAAAAATACACAATAATTTAAAAATTTTTTTTTATTTTTTAATTGTTTCAATGTACATTTGAATTCAAAAAAATTCATCATAGGTACTTGTTTGTTAAAAATAAATGAAGTAAAAAAAATTGAAAGCAAATTTTCATTTATTTAACTACCCTTTGGGAGCTAAATTTTTTGTATTTAATTTATATGTTTCAATTAATATGTCTAAAATCGGTTTTCGTCTATCAAAAAAAAAACATTTTTTGTTAGAAAATATTTGGGATTTAATAGGACATTAGGATTAATTTTGGACCTTTTTTTTAAATTTTTAAAAAGTTTTAAAATTGTCAAAGGTGACTTTTTTTTCATGGTGTTCAAATTTTCAAAATTGTTTTCGGGATGTTTTTTGTGGGGAAAAAAAATAAAAAAAGGGCCCGGGTTTTATTTAAAAAGGTCAGCATATTTGGAATTTGATGATATTTTCCATTGCTTTCTTTTGTTATTAAAACTAAATTTTTAAGGATTCCCCGGGGCGGTTTGTCCAAAAATTTGTGGTTTTGACAATCAATTTAATTTAATTTGTACCTATTTTTTAAATTTGGGTTTTGATTTTTTGGTTTTTTGAATTACTTTTGTTTTTTATTATAAGGTCGGGTTGTTTTGTTTTTTAAAGCCCCAAATTTATAGCCTGGTTTTAAAATGATTTGTTAAATTTTTTGGCCAAAGTTTACCCAAAATGTTGGTCGAAATTTTATTTGATATCTATTTTTTAAAATAAACATTGTACCCCAAAGGACCTTTCTTACTGTTTTGATGCCGGAAATGTATACGTTTCACCGGGGAAAAAACACAAACATAAGCTGGAAGTTAAGTTCAGCAGTTAAATGGCAAACGACCGAGGCACCGCCTGTTGCACTTAAGTGGGGAATTTTAAAAAAAGCAGGGAAAACTTTGTCAGGGAAATTTTAAAAAAGGGTTTAAACTTACAAAAAAGTCGAAAAACTGTGTTTTCTTCGAGAATTTTTCCCTTTATCGCATGAAATATTATTATTTTGTTTAAAGATGGTTTCGATTCAATACTGTTGCAAAAAAATTTGTTCGAAAAAAAAACTTAATTTTTCCTTTGCATTAATTTAGTCTTATATAAAAAATGTACAAAAAATTGTTTATTAGTTTTCAGAAAAGAATCTTTTTTTAATTAAATGTTTGTGCCAAAAATAACCCCTAGAGATTCTTAAATCAAATTCAAGATATTTAAAACAGTAATAGTGTTTTTTAAAATTAAAATGCACTTAATTACAAATGTAGCCTAAAATCCCGTTCATTTAGTTTAAACTATTCGTCGGAAACACTGCCCCCTTTAAATAGAGTATTCGATCATGTTCCCATTGGATACGTAAAAAATCACTCTTATACCAAAATTTTTAAAACCTGTGATAACTGCCTCTTTAATGTAAACCCCACTATCTTAAAAATTTAAAAAATTTCATAGGTTAACCCATTCGACAAGCGGGTAGTGTACTAAATTTTTAATTTGCTTAAAGAACAATTACGTTTTATGTGACATAGATGAACTGCGATTTTTGGGTGTCCTGGCAATTAAATAAAGGGCTGCATAACAGTTCAAACAATGAAAGAGATCGAGGGGGCAATGCCATTTTGGTGCATTGTGGGCAAGGCACCCCGTGTACTGCAGCAGAGAAATTTCCCTACTCGACCCCCTTGTAATTAAATACTTAACACAGAAAAACTGTGGTGGTTTAAATTTAATTAACACAACTCGATTTTTTTAAATTTTTTTTCTTTCTGTATACAAATTATTTCGTTTGGTTTAAAGCTCAATAAAAATTTTTAATTTTTTAATAGTAATAATGAGTGCTAAACCTTTAGTATTTTTTTTTAAAAACGATAGGAGTAAATCTAGTGAAATTACGAATTACGTTTTTTATACTGTTGATAAAGATTATTTCTTTTTAAATTTAACCCCAAGTATTAATTTCGGGAAATTTTCCTTTACTATATTGTAAAAAAATTTTTTTTTTAAAATCACGCCCAAAAAAAAAGGGTTTAGTTGTACACAATACATATTACTCTGCGTATCACAAAATCAAATCATTATTAATTATAAAAGTGTTTTAAAAATACAAGCAAAAATTGTATTTTAAAAATATTACATTACAGAGATGAATACATTTTTTTTATTTAAATTTTTTATGTTTTACTCAGAAAAATTTAAACCTAAACTACCCCCCAGAAATGAAGGACTTTTTTGTAAATTAACCATTTTCTCTTTTAATAACCCCTTTTGTTTCGTATTATTTTAAAATAAGAAATTTTTTTTCGAAAAATGATAAAAGAATAATAAGCATTGTTAATAAAAAATTTGACTACGGTCAGGTGCTTTAAGAAATTTTTTTATAGGTTAGAAATTTATTTTTTTTTGTAAACATACAAGCGTATGTGCACGGATAAAATTTAAGATGGTTTTTTTTACACTGTTTTTCGAAAACAATACTGAAATGTTTTAAAATAAAACCCAATAATTGATTGTACTAATAATTCAGCCCGCTGCTCTTTAATTGTTCCTCAATCCGGGAAGGCTTAAATGTAAAACCCGCCCCAAGGGGCCCTATTAGATATGATTGTTTTAAATTTAAATTGAAAAAAATTTTTAGAGACGGGTTTTAGTATTTTGGGCAGGTCGGTGGAAAGAATCCCTTTTTTCTTTGTTCAAAATTGTATAAGGATCTAAATGGGAAAAGAGATTAAAAATTTTCCCTTTACAAAGTAGAAGGCTTTAAATTGTAACATGCACATGAAAGGGTATACAATTCGAAAGATCTAGATAAAACCACTTGTGCTTGATCCCCTAGAGAAGCTTTGATGAAAAAGATAACCCTTGGAAAGGGCTATAGGGGGTGCACTCTCTTTAAGTTTTTAGGTGATGTACAAATCAATATTGGCAAAAAGAAAAAGTTAAAAATTGGATGTTAAAAATTTTTAAAAAAATTGAAGAATTATTTTGAAAAAAAAAACTCTAACGATATAAACCGTTTGGCGGATCCTGTGAGATTTAAAATGTTCTGCAAGATTGAACAAATCACTGTTAGTTCAATAAGGAGTAAAAATTGATGATTTCATAGTCCAAAAGAACGATGTATATATTCGCCAAATGTGATTTGGGTATTATTTGCTAAAAACACGGTTGGAAAAGTGAACTGTAAAATAGGGTAACAGTGGGGGTAACAAATCAGCTAATCCTTCCAAAAATCCCCCCCTCTTCTGGGTCGAGTTTCACGCACAATTTGTTGTGGGATCTTGAAATATCCTCTCCCCACCACAATCGCTAAGAAGAAAGTTTGTGGGGGTTTAACCCAAAAAGCCCCAATTTTTTTGGGAGACGCTTAAGTTTAAAAACAGAGATAGAGGGTACTAGAGTGCGGATTGTTTTTTTTGACCCAATTAAGAATTTTTATAGCAAAAAGGTACTTCCACGTAATAAAACATCTATTTTTTAGGGGAAACCCCCTTATAGTAGTATATTTAAGCAGCCAAAAAATGATTAAAAAATTTAAAATTTAATAGAATTTTATATTTTAAAATATCAAATAAATTTTTTTATCTTTTTAAAACATCATGTTCAAAGATTTTGGCCCAAAAGGCTTAAGGGTTTTAGTCCCCAATGTTTTAATTTTTATTACAACCTTTTTTTGTACCCCCTGGGAAAAAAAATTAAATTTTAAAAAATTATTAAATTTAAATTCTTTATAGGGTTGTATTTTTTCTTTCTAAAATTTCTTTAAAATTATCTGTATTTGAAAAGGGTTCCTTTTTTAAAATGTTGATTCCCCCCAAAAAACCCCATTTGGGGGAGGGGGGCCAAAAAATTTAACATAAAAAAATCCTGTTTGGTCATTAAACATCTCCAAATTAAATATTCACCTCTATCGTAAGGAAGTTAGTAGAGGGAGGGGGACTTTTAGCACTCTTTTTTTTTATACAATTTTTAATGAGATTGGTTTGGATTCTAGGGGTCATTTTTTGGTGAATGATGTAAAATTTTTCCCTTTAAGGCAACCAGAGTCAATTCAATAGGCTTTTTTGTATAAAAATCTATAAAAATACTGAGTGAGCAATGCGAATATTTTTTCATCACGTGATCTATTTCGTATTAAAACCAATAGATTGACATAGACAATCCTCCTAATATTTTTTTCATTTGTATAAATAAAAAGGATTAAAACGGAAGAAAATTTAAAATTGCCCATAAAGAAAAAGTGCCATGGTAAGCAAAAAAAGAGTGTACGGTTGTGTTTTGCATTTTTTTTGGGTTTTTGACAATAAAATGTGCGTTTGCAATAATTCAAGTAAAATTGCAATAAAAAGCAAGCGAAATTTTTAAATTTTGTTAATACTAATGTGTGATTTATGTTCACTTTTAGAAAATTTTTTAAAAAGTTTTTAATTGATAAACACGATACGAAAAACATGTTTTAGGGAATTGCAATACAAAAAAGAAAAATTACGAATATAAAATTCATCTATCTACTAATTACCCCGATCGAGGATTTAATATCCTTATTTGAGTTTTCTATTTTTTTACCCTCGGTTGTAAAATCTAATCTAGCCGTGAAGAAATTTCCCCCCCCTTTTTTTTGATTTTTCCGCTGTATATTGTTCCGGTTTTTTTTTTTTGGGCCGCCATCTCGCATCGCCTTTCCGAACCCCGGTGTGGAGAATAAGGAATCGTCTTTTTTTTAATAATCGATAGAAAAATCTAAAAAAACGATAATCGCAGGGAATCGAGTGGTTTATCTACGACTTTTACATTTTAAAACTGATTCACAATTAAAACAAGGACTATTAAAATTTTGTACGTTTTTACCCCAAAAGGAAATTAGCTTTTAATGAAAAAATCCTGAAAAATGTAGGTGCTTAAAAGTCCTCTTATTTAAATTTTTATGATAGAGATGGGGGGATTTATTTAGGGGATGTTTTATATATCCAATGAAAAGTTTTTTTATGTATGAAAAATAGTTGGGATCCCTCAAAATGGTGCATTTTGGGGGGTAAGTCAAAATTTTTAAATGGGAACCCTTAAAGGTATTATAAAAAGAAGAAAATGAAAACCCGGGAGAGGATCTAAAATTTTGGGGGCCAATTTAAAAGTTTAAATTTTTTTAAAAAAACCCCACATTTAAAGTTTACATTTAAAAATTTGTAAAAGGAAAACAAAGCATTCACTCACTAGTTATTTGAGAACTTACGACACAAAATCTAAAAAAAGTCTTACAAGAATTTTAAAAAAAAAAAACCCATGTTAAAAAAACATTTGTTGGTTTTGGGTTTTGTTCCCAAAGCCGTTACAAATCCAAGCGGATTGCCATGACATACCTATTGGTTCCTTTGTATTTGAGACTTATTCTGTTGATTTTGACGAGAAATGGAGTGTGATAATAGTTTTGTTCCTAAAATGTAATAGAAATATTTTTTACTAAAAATAGTTTTGGGGACAAATATTTTTGTTCACAGTTTTTGTTGGGCAATGGATGATTTAATGGTTAATTGGATTTTGAACATTTACATCGTTTATATTTTACAAAAATATAACAAAGGTTCAAAGATGGAAATCTACATGTCCCCCTTCGATTTTGGGTTTTAAAGGCGCAATGGCTATCGTTGGGGTTCATTCCCCCTGGGTTTTGGAATTCAAGATGTTGGTGTATGGTTGGTACAACCCCTTCGAGTGATCCCCCATTGCCCCCTTAAAACATTAACACTAATAATACTAGATTTGTGAACCTAAAAAGGGGGTAATTGCAATAATCGAAACCGTGTTTACCTTTTGAAAATATAAAACGATGGAAAATTTCTGAAATTTTTTAACTCGATTATTGTAACAAGGGGAAATCACACAATGATTGAAGTAAAAATTATAAAGAATGTAATAATTTAAAAGTACAACTTTGAGTTAATTTGCAGTACAAGTAGTATTAAAAATACATTTAAAAATAATTGTACCCGGGAGGGAAACCTATGAGGACAAGTTTATTAGGTTTGATTGATAAAATTACTTAAAAATCATAAAAATTCTGTAAAATATTTTATAGTTTACTATAAAATATAAAAAAAATATATGGAACTGTGTAGACAGATTTCAACTCTTAAATACGTTCTTTACAAAACGCAATGCAAACCCTTTTTTTTCAAAACCACACACACCCACACACCACACAACCACACACACAACAACCACACACACACACACCACACACACAGAGAAGAGAGAGAGAGAGAGAGAGAGAGAGGGGAGGGAGAGAGAGAGAGAGGAGAGAGAGAAGGGGAAAAAGAGAAAAAGGGAGAGGGGGAGAGAGAGAGAGAGACGACAGACAGGCAGACACCCACAAAACACACCCAAAACCCCACAAAAAACCCCACACAAATTTCACACACTTTTCTTTCATTTCAAACCCCCCCATAGTGCAACGTGGGTGAAATATCGTGAATTAAAATTTTTAACTGTGCAATGTTTTCTTGTTTATTTTGTCGAAGTCGAAAAAAAACTTTTTACATAAAATAAAATATTTATCAATGAAAATTTGGGTTTTTATTCAAATGAAATTTCCAAAAAAAGTTTATTTGTTTTAAAATCAAATATTTTAAGTTTGTTTTGATCCAGCTTCGTTTTGAAAGGAAGTATCGGTTGAAAACCTATGTACATTTTTGACAAAATTTTGAAATATGTAAATTATTTTGTATATAAAAAAACCCTTTTAAAAACTTTTAGTAAAGATATTAATTCCCAATTTTTAATTAAACATGTAAAAATAGAGGAAAACATTTTCTATTTAAAAATGGAATTTTTTTACCTTTACACTGAAGGAAAATCGTTCTTTACAAAATGTAAAAAAATATATATTTCATCACTTTATTTAAAGATATACTATTGTTGGAATAAAAATGAAAATTTCTGAAAACATTTTTCTTGAAAAATTGGGTTTTAAAGATTTATTCGGGGCTAAACTCAAATTCGCCTTGTGTAACCCTTTTAAAACCCTTTCATTTTAAAATACTTAGTAAAAAATTTAAAAAGCTGGATTTTTAAAAGGTTAAGTAAAAATTGATTTTTTTAATAAACATTATTGTTGTTAAAATTTTGATGCAAATTTGGATATGTATGTGTAATGGGTTTTATAGAAAAAAATACAGACATACTATTAAAACTTAAAAAACCCAAAAAAATTTAGAATTAGTTATCTATTAACATAAAAACTGTTTTCCCAAAAAAGGTACCCCAAAATTATCTTTTGGGGGTACCGTAAAAAAAGTTTACTATAAACCCCTAGATACACTTCCCCAATGCACTTCATTTTCACTTTTATAGTAAAATGTAATACTTTAAGGGGTGATACTTCTAAAAAGAGTATAGACACCAACTGAATAAAAATGCCAAAAGGTAAAACAACACGGACTAGGTTTCGGGAATATAAAGGTTGAAGGTTTATGAAAGAAAATGGACTGTGATGTAGAGAACACAAGTAGATATAAGAAGAAAAAAATTTTGGAGATTCAAATGGTATGTATTTTTCATTGGGTTTTAGACGATGTTGTGATTTTAAAAAAAAAATGCAACACTTTAATTTTCTACTAAAATATAGATTTAAGTACAGATACTGTATTTATTGGATTTGCTAACCCTGTATATTATAGCATATGATAAAATCAAAACCTTAAGGGTAAGTAGGAGGCACGACTTTATAATCCTAACTAAACAATCATTAAAGAGAAATTTTCCCGATTTCATAAAACCCACCTTTGCTTTGGGTGGTCGCAAAGTGTAATTTTGAAAATTTGGAAAAAAAGTAAATTTAAATTTTGAACTGTTTAAATGTCTTGTAAATTTAGTTTTTTAAAAAAGTAAACTTTTAAAAAGGCAGCCGGCCCCAAAGGGGGACAAGTAGAAGGACTTCGGTCAAAGGTTTTTTATTTAAAAATGAAAAGGTTTTAAATTTATAATAAGATTTCGAACGTTTGCCATCGTTATATGTTACAAAATGTTAACAAAGTTTCGAGGATTTAAAAACTACCTTTTTTATCAGGTGAAAAAAATGTCAGTACTTCAAAAAAAAGTAAATGAAGAGAAAGAAAATTGGTCATACATAACCGAAATGTGCTTGATCTTCACTTTTTGGGCAAAGGTTAGACCAGAAGATTGAAAAGCTTAAGGTGAAATTTTTCAAATTATCTTTCTTTTCTATCTTTTGTAATGTTTTTCTACTGAGAAGAGGGGGGATTTCAAACCCCGAAAAGTTTTTGTTATACATTTTTTAACATATAACTAGCTAATTCCGATATCCATTTCCTTTCAGTAAAAAAAGGTAGGGTTTGTGTACATAAGTGTTAGGAGTAGCAATGATTTAAAAATTTTAACCACGTTTCGTTATTTGTTGGTAAGGAGCAATGTAGCCGATCTTTCAGTTTTATTATTTCCTTCTGGCCCCCCTTTTTCTGGTTCCCCGGAGCTGACAAATTTTAAGTCAAAAATTCATCCCAGTAACTTCCTATCCTAAAAGGGAAAAATGAAAATTTTAGAACCATATGCAAAAAAAATAATGGACACAAAGTGCAAAAAAAATTTAAAAAAAAGAGCAATCGCTCCGGGAACCCGTTGAAATTATTTTGGTTCGTTAAATACTGACTCTAAATTTAATATTTTTACCCGGGTGAAAATTTAAAAAAGGCTACAATGTTTGGCTCCAGATAATAATCGCAATGTTGTCAGTTTAAAGACTGTTTTTTTGCAAGTTTTAATTTTAAAGTAGCCCAAAAACTAAAACCTCGTGATTAAATATCGCGGTTTTTGGGAGTTCCGTTTTTTGACCCCTTGCTAGAGGAAAAATTTTTCAAAATCAAATAGTTTCCACTATAACAAATGCCTTGAATTTGTTTTTAATGTGAAAATTTTTTATTAATACCATATTCTGTAAAAAGTTTTGAGTTTGGTAAAAAAATTAGTATGGTTAATATATTTTATTTTTTATGACTACACTTTATTTGAAATAAAAAATTTCATATATATAACTTTACAAAAATTTTTCTGATTTCTAAAAAATTCCCCAGCTAACCCCCCGGTTTAAACGCCCAAAACCCCTTTAAAGCGTAGCAATGTTTATACATTCAGAATTTTTAAACCATAAAAATAGCTTTTTGGACAAAATTCAATCAATAAATATGCCGGAAAAAGTAAATTTTTTGGAAGCCGGGAGTTTAATCCCTGAAAATTGAAAACGTTTTGCTTTGAATGATTATTTATGATTCCCCGCGAATCCCTTTTGAACATATGAGATTATGGGCATGGGGGAGAGTTGGGTGTGAAAATGGATATTTGAAGAATGTAGTTTTTTAAAGGTGTTAAAGTTTGTAGTTTTAAATTTTTCCCGATTCTAAACGCAAAGACCTTTAGTAAATCATAAAATAAGTTTTTTTTAATAATTAAAGTTAGTTATTTACTTTTGTGGGATTTAAAATGAGGATTTATAACCCTAAAAAATCTTTTGGAAAAGAGTTTTAGTAAAATAGATAACTAAAATTAAAAAAGGGGGGTACTAATAAACTACTTTCTTTGATGTTCAAGCCAAACAAAATCAAGTATTGTTACTAACCTATATTTAATCCTAAATTTTCTTGTCAAAAGAAAAAATAAAGCGAATAAAAAAAATGTTAAGGAAATAATCAAAGATTGTAGGTGAGGAAAATTTGTAGACGAAAAATTGAATGTTACAGGGCGGGGCAAAGACATTTTACTAGACCTTTATTTTTTAATTGTGTTGGGAGGACGAAACGGCCTTTTTCTGCAATGGTTGTAAAATCCTGGTTATTTTTATTATGTCCAAATTACGTGGAAAAAATATTGTAAGGAACTTGAAAAAATTTTCTGGAATTTCAATTGGGTGAATCGTTTTTTTGCCGTACTTTAAAGTTCATAACCGCTAAATGATTTTTTAAGGTACAGAAACTCACAGTAAATGCTTTAGTGAATATTTAAAAATCTTTATAAAATTGGGAAATTTTAGCGACAAGTTGCAGTTCCATGAGGGGTCTGTTATATTGTTAAAGGCTTTAAAAATAAAGAAAATTTTGATTATCTTTGAGGAAGGTTGAGGGAAGTAATGAAAAATTTAATGCTTATTGAAGGAAATTGGTTTTATTTTTTTACTTTTTTTCGGGAAAAGATCAATCAAGTAAAAAAATTCATTTTCAAATTTCGATATTTTCTTTTCAGATGAAATTTCAATTTTATTAAAATGTCCTTGAAAATGTTTAGACCAAAATTTTCCACGCAAATAAAACTATAGCGTTTGGAACATGGCACGGCCCAACTACAAAAAGGGGGGGACAAATTTCATGTATGCTTATTTGTTGTCTTCCCACATTCTTTAAAACAATAGAGGGGCCCTTTTGACCGTAGACGGTCTGTGACCTGTAGACTGTAGATTTTGTGCAAAAACTTCATTTTTAAATGGCAAAACTGAGTTCGATGTTTTTACTTTGGGGTTTTTTTTCATTCTATGTGATTTGTGGCATTTTATATTGACCTTATGTGTAACATGATGTGACTAAAATTTTTCGTATAAGAGAAAAGTGTACAGTGAAAATTAAATAAAAAAATATCGGGAATAAAAGTTTATTTCAAAGCAACCTTTCGTTGTAGTATACTCCCTCTTCCGGAACCGATTTTTTTTGAATGCTGCTATGGAACCCAACTCTTTGAAAAAATGTATGTATAGTGCAAGTTGTTTCGGTATGATTCCACTTTACACTTTAAAAGTTTCATAAAAATTTAAATTTATTTTAAAGACCAAAAATGGATTATAAGTGTATTTCCTACCTTTTATCTTGTCGAAACGTAATTGAAAAAAAATTCAAAAGCCTGCCACAATTTCCCTTTTTTTATGTCGGTTGTGTGGATTTTTAAAGGTTAGTGCATAGGAAAATCTAGAAAATAAAATGAGTTAGAATTAGAAATTTTTAATTTTTTCAAGGAAAACCCAGAGACACCCCTTGCTTTATTGTGTATGTTGTATTACACCCCATATAATAACAGCCCTTTTTTAAAAAAAAGTAAAATCATTCCCAAGAAAAACTATGGCTTTTTTTTTTATTCAGAATAGAAAAAACGCGAGAAAAACAATTCATTTTATAAAAGGTTTAAAAACTCAATTTTCGAAGCCAGAAGCTGTGAAAAAATAATATTTATTCCCCCTTTTTGTAATTTTAAAAGGGATTACACGTATGGAAATTAGGTTTCATATTTTAAAATATTTTTTTGTACAAGAAGAGATGCATTTGAAAAAAAATTTGCCCCCGAAAGTTGGTGCGGAAAAAAACGTAAAATTTCCCGTTGGAAAAGCCCAAAGGGAAAAATTTTTTAATTATATAGTAAAGCAAGAATACTTTTTACCTTAAATATTTTTAGAATACAGAAGGGAAAAGAACTAAGCATAGATTACATAACACCAACATTGAAAACTAAATTTTTTTTCCGAGTATTCTTTACATAGATCCCAAGGATTACGCAAAATGCTCAATTGATTAGTACCAAATAACAAAAGCCTCCCAAAGGAGATCTTTCGATAAAAAGTACTAAGAAATTATCGATAAAATAAAAATTGAATGAGCATGTGTATTATAAAATTGTGTGTTAAACAACCCGACTCTGATTATCCCGTTTTCTTTCTTCCTTTGTAGATAAAAATGCGGCATTATAGTTCGATTTCAAATTGTCAAAATCAAAGATACATGAAAACTTATTCTATTGCAGATAAAAATACTTATTACTGGGTACGGTCTCAACGAAAATGAATTAAGTATTTCACAAGGAACCAATGTAGTTGAATTTTTTCAAAATGTTTACGTATATTTTGCTTGCATTAGACCCCTGATTGGGATAATTAATTTCTACTTGATTAAATAAAAAAAATATGCAAATTTAAAAAAATATTCCACTTATTATCGTATTCTCTATCTTCTCAAGAGATAAAGGAGGAAGTATGATGCTCCCCTTTAAGAACTTGCAGGCAATGTATGCATATCACAGCCGCACCCCGGTTGCATTCCTGAGCCGATATGGTTTCCCAAATTATTAAGCGGGCTTAATTATTATCGTGAACTACGGGCCCCCGGGGCGTTTGTGGCATTTCAATAATTTTTTGCAAAATTGCCCGCGGCTTTGACGAATTTCCCCTTGAAAAAAGTAATTATTCCCTTTTCTTTTTCTTCACATTCTAAAAATTGCTGAATAATTGATAGTCGTTCCATCGGAGCCTTTGGGGATTATGAAAGGGATGTCCCCTATTCCTGCCTTATTAGTGTTACCCACGGGGTTCGCACGCAAATCTTAAAACCGAAGTCCTTTATATTATTATAAATTTTTTTTTCTATAAAAATTTTTGATTAAATTGTTATTTCCGATGCCACGATGAGCTTTTTTTGTTGTTCGATCGAGAGAATAGTACACACGGAGTTTTGAGAACCATACTTCTGTCAAAAAAAAAAAATAAGGTTGATTTTTAACTTCTTTTTATTTTGCCCCGTAGTAGTAATTATGATACTGCTTACTCTTTGATCAAGCATGAGATGGTTTATATTAAAAAAATATTTCAGTTAAAGGGGAATTTTTAAAATCAAATTTGAATTGCATTATTGGATAGTAAAGTCTATGTTTAACAGTGATTGCAAAAACATTTAA
>NW_025781301.1:0-42912 GCF_021130785.1 Homalodisca vitripennis | reverse complement strand
CTGGGGGTAGATCAAAGGCTTTGTTGAGGTGCTGAGAGGGCCATGGGGAAATAGTTCAGTGAGTCGATAAATCTCACGTTGTCCAATTCCATGAGGAATTACTTTGGTGCCACGCATAAATTTAGCTCTGGAAGTGGAATTTTGTCTGTTCCAGTACGTACTTTAAGATGAACTGAAAATCAAAGCCCTGGCCGTTATGAGCCATTACACAAACGTTTTTTGAAATTTTTTCTAACATCCATCACATAATCCATGAATTTAACTACAGGATCTTGTCTAAATACTCTAGTGCGGATATTACAATGTTCACAATTTCCACCACCGATACATTTGAAACAGAATTGTTGCGAGACACATAGATTTACTTTATGAACTTTTTTATCATTAATGTACTCGTCCTGTCTTGTTTCCAGATCGAAAAATATGAATAGATAATCTTCTGTTTGGGCTTGCCTGTGTCGACTCGCATGTAGCACTGGTGGTTTGGGGCCTTGAAATCATTACAGATTTTACAGAAAACTTCCCCGCACACGTGTTTCGATTTACGCTGTTTCAGAAATACGAGTCTTTGACATTGTTTGCATTTATTAACAGATTTACACCGTTCACCCTGGTGAGCCCGCGAAACATATTTGATTTTTTAGAGTTATGTTACAATTTGGGCAAACTATTCCTCCATGCTCCTCTTTACAGGCGCGAGAAACTGTCTGACACGGCAGGACAGATGTTTGAGCATCTGTGATAACCTTTGTGGTCGTAAGGGACATGGCACGCCTCACAATAGAGTTTACAAGCAAAGGCTGCAGTCAGACTAGTGATTACATTGTAGTGACCCCTATGGTACAGTAGGTTAATTTATACAGAGCACTTTCATTATTACCGCTAAAATACACGTCCCTACCCTTACTGTTTATAGTTGTAAACTGTAATATTATATTTTTTGAGGTGCTCTTGAAATTTTGAAAGTTCGTGGACCCCCGCTCCCTGTTCAGAAATTTGGACCCCGGCTTTGGTCATCAATTTTTGGGCTCTAAGAGTTTGTCGCTTACCATTGTCCTGCCTTATTGCTCTGAGACTGAGGATCTTTTTTTGGCGTAAGCTTTTGCTACCACTATAGCTCGGGGCAGACACAGATTGTCCACATTTACTATCGATACAATACCTGTTCGTGCTTTACATTCTTCGTGAAAATTATTTGTACAAGCCCAGGTCTTACCCTACCACTACCAACAGGGAGATTGACAACGCGTACATTCGACTTTGAACGTATCGGTAGATTTTACAGAGTCCGCGTTACTTTGAATTATCCCCCCGAAAAATTTCAAAAAGGATATCGTCTTTGACCTGATCAGCTGGTCGAAATGCCACGTAGCCCGGATCTTTACTTTTTAAATTTAGACTATGAAGTGTAAATCCGAGGTAGTCCGAATCAGTGCAATTTGCTTTCATGTTCATTTACAATTTTAGAAAACCCCGGTCCTTAGCCAATCGAATCTCATCAATGTTTTCAGGAACGGGATTGAATTTAAAGGTGGTCTTAGTACCGTATACCCTGAATTTTCTCACATATGGTCTCGTTTCTTCCTAGAATTTTTTACAGGATCCAACTCCATATCCATATATACAGGTTCAGAATCTACTTCAATATTTTCGTAAGACATGTTTACAATATGGTATTATATAGAAAACGATATTACGTTAGAAAAGCAACTAAATGGATTAAAAAGCTTAACTGCTACTAGTAACGATAATTTCTATTTAGATTAAGAAAGATAATTACAAGAATAGTATTAACGGTAATTAAAATTGAATATTAGTAAAAATATTTTAACGTAATAATTATTTTACTCAAGTAATATCAAAAAGATCGTATTAAGAAACAATATTTATTTATTCGAAGAAATAATGTTAATGTATTTGTGTAAACGATAGTAAAAACTGAGAGCGACACACGTCCTATCTCCCTGACCTCCCGCACGGATCTGACGGAGAGAGAGAGGAAGGAGTGCGGCCTCTCAGGTTCCACCAATCAGAGCGCTTAGATACTATTTACATCCAATCAAGGACGCGCTTATTCCAGCCAGTGGGGAAGCGCGGAATTTTCTTGTTCAGAATTGGCTAACTCAGGTCTATTTATGTTACAGACTTCCTCTGATGACGTCACCACCACATATTGCTATCTGTGTGGCGGGAGTGAAGAGTGCCAATGTGGATAGTTGTTTAGAAATAGTATTAATAAATTAGTTTTTACCCAAAAAATGTTTTATTTTAAACTCCTGGAACCCCCTATGCTATATCATCACACAATAAGGTACGATTCGTCTTTTATTTCTCTTGTTTAGTTTTACTTTCCCGCCCTTTTTACATTTGAGGTTATGTTCCCCTGTTCCCGCCAATTTCACAATTGAGGTTATGTTCTACTGTTCCCGCCAACTGGGCGCAGCCATATTGAATACGCGGGAAACCAAGAAAGTGAGGTTAGGTTCCCCTGTTCCCGCCAATTCATCATGGGCGCAGCCATATTGAATACGCGGGAAACCAAGAAAGTGAGGTTAGGTTCCCCTGTTCCCGCCAATTCATCATGGGCGCAGCCATATTGGAAATTCCCTCCGTCCCTCGTTTTCTCCCTCACGGACCCAACAAATCACCGATTTTTACCGAAAAAACACCGATTTTCACACCCAAAATCACCGATTTTACAGAAAAACACAGGTTTTGACACCCTAAAATCACCGATTTTACAGAAAAACACAGGTTTTGACACCCCACATCACCCCAAAACACTAGGATAAGAGTGTGAGCAGGGGAATTTCTCCCGCACATGAGGGATTTCTCCCTCCCATAAGAGCCCATGTTACTGCCAGAGGGGGGCGAGGTCTACTGCTGATGTAGTCGCACTTTGAAGTATTGTTTACAGATAAGGTGATTTACCTCAGGATCTTGTTCAAAACAATGCCCTCCTGGGGAACAGATTTACAACGATTACACTTTCGTAACACTGAATTTACCATTCTATCCTCTAGTTTTTTCACAGTTGTCACGTCACCTTTATTAATACGCAACTTTACTTCTGTTTCACATAACATACAAAGTTTCACAACACCTTCAGAAGGTTGTAAAAGTCCTCCTCGACTTTTTACAACTTATCAAACTGTTGCGGTATTGCGTTTCCTCATTAGCCTGTAACAGTTGTAGGCACCCGTTACAGACTATTTTATTTCTTAACGTTCTTACTATAAAACCAGAAAGGTACTCCACAATATGTGTCGTTACATTTGAAGTGTTTCCTACAATATCATAGAAATAGTCGAGATCTTCATCTTCCTTCTCATGTTCTAAAAACCTGCCAGACAGCAGCGAACACAGTCTGAGCGCTCGCCACTAGGGTGAATCATCCCAAGGTCGCCGCCATTGTTGTCGCATCGCGCGCCAGAGTCGACTTCAACGGGCAACCCGTCGACTGCCCATCTATTGGTCTTATGTGATCGCTGGGTATTCTCTCCTGCAATTAAGAAATAAAGATAAAGACGTTTGTTGCTCAGAAAACTGCAATACAACATTTAGTGACTCCATTTATTATGTATGTTATTTTGTAAAAGAACGTGCCGATTCTTGATTGAATCTATAAAATGATTTAAGGTTAAAAACATTGGTTTATTCCGTAATGTTTTACCTATATATCGCTTGGCATCCATGAGGTATATGATATTAATAGTTAGAAAATACACTTCTGCAACATATTACATCTAGTTGCATTTTTTGAGGGTTTAAAGGCTTCCTAGAGGAATAATAATACAAGTTGAACTATTTCCCATGTGTCTGAGGGGTAATCCACGTGTATTTCAAAAGCGTTACTTTCTGTTCACTCTCCTATCTTGTTGTTCAAAGACAGACTCTACAGTGCTTCCAATAGACTACTACTCAAAAGATTATTTATATACGATCGTGTATTACCTCGCATAAGTGAGTTAAATTGTAGTTTGTTAAAAGATAAACAACGTATATCACTCAGCATTATTACGTCTGGATGGTCTGTGTCACGATTCAAATAATTCCTAGAGTAAGGAAAATTTCAAAGTAAACTTTGATGCTTCCTGCAGCAACTCCCGATATATTAAATGGTTCCAATGTTATTACCAATCCTCTCCCATTGTAATAGACGGATTCAAAATTGGCTCTAACAAGGGCGGGGCTTCGACCTTTACTCAGAACAAAAATATTTTTCCTAACATTAATGATGTAGTTTATGGTCATGGGAATAAAATTACATTTCGTCAACTCATGCTTAAACAGTCTTGTTTCATTCGTGTCATGTTTTTAAAAAGATTCTACCATTATTTAGAACGATCTCTGCACCTAAAGTATGGCCTTATTCCTCACATAGGAATTCTTCATTGTTTACCACAAGGACCTTACTCGGACTATTACTATAAATAACGATATTTTTCCTAGCATCTGTGAGGTAAACTATGCTCATTTGAGTAAAACTACAATCTACTATGTCTACTTATTCCGTCTCGTTACTCTAGCGCTATTTGAATTTAAAGGACTCCTACAAAAGTATTATCAGAAGCCCTAATGAAAAAAGAAGCTTCACACAGTAACTGAGATATGCCTTATAATGATGTAGAAAATTGTAAAACTCTGCATGTTAGTTGATTCAAGGGATGTTTCATATAGGGACGTCATTTTGTCCTATTACTTTATAAATAATGCAATGTTTAAAATAATCAGTGTTTTAAGTTATGATCATTGGTAAAACTACATCACGGTGTCACCATGTTTCCATAACTCAAGCGGCATATCGTTGCTCCATGTCGTGATTCAAACTACTGCGTGTGTTTTTAGACTCTTATGTAGACTAGGAAACTTCCTGCAGTAATTGTTAAGGCCACCTTATACTGTTTGGAGAATCTCTATCTCCAAACTAAATCTTCATTGCCCCCACATAAATTTCACATCGTGTCCAACGGAGACGTCACTCGAACCCAATACCATCCAGTGGTATTTTTCATAGTATCTCTGATGTAAGGAGTGGGCATTGGAAAAAAATTCGCCATATTATTTTCTCGTTGCTCCATGTTATGTTTTAAAGTACTCATATAGGAGCGTTTTCTGGAATCCTGATGTAAACTAGGAAATCCCCACAGTAACTGTGATACAAAATTATATAATTTTCCATAACATCAAATAATCCGGTCCTGTTACTTTAAGACGGTTTTTATGTATTGTATTCAATAGGAACGCAATATTTTGTTCTGAAGCCTAACATGAAAAAGTTGATTTTACGTAGGCAAGTCATAGTAATTGAAAATAGCCCGTATTTACGCGGCTTGCTTCGTCTGGTTCTCCATATGGTTTTATATGTAAAAGAGATATCCTAGTCAGATACTTGGCGAATCCATTAAAGAAACATTGCAGTTCTTTTTTATTGAAAAGATTTTCAAATCGGTTATTTAGTTTCGGAGAAAATTGGTGAATACATACAGGGTGTAAATTAATTTTCTCTCTTTTGTCAAAGGGGATTGTGGGGTCACTTTCAATTTTTAAATTTCAACCCTTATCTTTTGACATGTCATTTGAAAAGTAAATTCAAAAGAAACACAATGGCATGAATAAAAAATCTCTACGACCATGCTATCAAAATTTACTTTAAACAACCTCTTATATCTAAGGGAATAAATTAATTCCTGATAAGCCTGGAATTTTTAAAAACCTTCAGCATACTTATTAAATTAAAATTTTTGAATTTTTTGAGTTTAAAAAATATTCCATCCACCTTTTCAAAGGAGGGTAAGAAGGGGTGTAACTTTAAATTGTCAAACGGCATACACTATCTAGGGAGATGTACTTTACAGGTTTATTCAATAGAATCGCAATGGCACTAATAAAACACTTCTATGTCGTTATATAGCAAGGTTATAAAAAACCCGTTTAAGTTTATATAAAATTATAAATAACATGATAACAAAATAATCATATTCTGACTATACTTTATTTCGTATTACATTATTTTTTAATGTATATATCATAAAACGCATATTGTATGTTCCTTAATTTAAAAATTATTAAAATGTGTTCTTGCTTCCATTTGAAAAATGTATAACACTTTTAGCCCCAAGTGTAAATACATTCACTACAAAAGCTAACGTGGGGACTGCGAATTATTATACAATGTACAATAAACGAGCAGTTACATGTGGCTTCACATACAATGTCGTAGGCTTTGCACGTGTATAAGCATTTCTTTTTTAAGTAAATTATATTTCCGACGCCACTTTTTAAGGTTCCCTTGTTGCCACGATCAAGAAAATCTATCAAATATTATATTTATGGACATTTTCTTACACCTACATTTATTCTACCATTTCAAATTTTCTTATCTTTTCTTACTCTGAGCTCAAAAGTGTTGTTACTCTCAAGCTTACTGTACCTCTCACACTATAAATGTAAAAGAAAAATTAAAATATTCATTAAATTAATCAAATAGTTGTACTGTTAATAAACAATGTTAATTTGCCTTTAAACAACCGTTGATTATATTTTTATAGGTCCGTTACAATTGGTTTTACAAACAAACAGACTCACTTTAGCATTTATAATACTATATCTTAACAAGTGCTACTTCCAATTTCTAAAAATTAACATAACTTTAAAGTTCATTAATTTGATTCAAACCCATGTGAATTTACCTTATTTGCACTTTCTGAACGCTCTCAAGATATATTCTTATACACATGAACATAACCCACTTTTATGGCTTTCTCGTATTGATTTATTATAAGAAGAAATGGCTCCCAAGACTGAAAAACATGAAAGTGAGTTATGTATAAGTGTTTATTGATCAAATGTTTGTATGTGTACTAAATATCTAAATCTCTGTCTCTGTCAGACTTGTATGATCTGTGAATTAGTTTGTATTTATCTATGTAACAAGGCGTTTTTATGATCTGTAAATACAAATTGCTTTACAAAAACTCAATGCTTGGTTCAGTGTTTTAATTTCTAATATTAGGATTAGTATAATCCTGGAAAAGAGTAAGAAATATATTTCAAGATAACTTCTAGTTGTTATAATTATTTTAGTTATATAAACTAATAATAAATGTACTCATCTACATTAATCTGTTTTTTATACTCATATAGGTAGTAACTTTTTATTATATGTTTATTTCAGTAAAAGCTTCACAGTATTTTACATGATATTAAGTTCATAAAAACACAAAAAAGCTAGTTCTTATGTTTCATTCCCGATTTATCAAAAAACATTAGTCATCCTGCTATTTTTCTTTTAGTTTATAACCTTTATAACCCCAATAAAAAATAAACAATCGATGATGTGTTATTAAAATACATCAGTTGCAACCAACTTTAGACATCTGATAGAGAAGTATAATTTTCACACGATGAGTCTCTACTCGTCGTGTGAACATTCCTTACACACAATATACCAGCAAAATCCAGCAATTGCTTTATTTGCAATTATACCTTCGAAAATCCCTTTTATATCCCTCTAATCTGTTCTAGCAGTGAGTTGTACTGGATTTGCGGTTCTGAGAAATACAATGATTCACAAAATCGCTTTCATTTTTAAACACCTTTCTTATACAACAGAGAAAACCTTCCTTAACCAAAGAAAATTATACGAAATTTTAAGGTTAACCACGGCAAATGAATATGTAGAAGTACGTTATTGCGTCGTCTGTTAATAAATCCTGAACAGTCATTCACATCATTATTACGTAACTCTTTCAGGATTAATTTTTACCTAATCTCAACATGGATTTTTTTACCTGTCGTACAGTATGTATATATAATTGGCTACATACTGATCTAGTAAATCACATAATGAATAAATAAACTTTTGATTTTGTAAGAGTAGTTTTACCCTCTCTTACCCTTAAACTTAATTTAAATGTATCCTCTTTAACGCTTGTCAAATAAACAACGAAGTTTTATGGAAAAATCATTAGTATCATAAGTAAAATAGGGAAATAATTAGAGGGTTCTAAATTGTTTTGCGTAAAATAGTTCTTCATTTGGTGTAGCAATAAAGCATAACTAAACCAATTTCATCAGCCTTTTCAGTTAGAATTCTTAAGCCGTTTAGTAATTCGATAAAATCGTATTACCATTAAAAGAAAATATTTCAAGGTTGTGTTTGTGAATTTTTCATTGGTGTTGTGAATGCAGAGGTTTGTTGTTGTTTTTAAATTTAGAATAATTGGTATGTAAATATAATAATAGGATTTCAAATATAATAAATTACAAAATATATGTCAAATACAAGTATTTTGTATTAAATATTATTAACTAATAAGTTATATAAAAATACATTTAAAAATAAAAATGTTAGAACTAAATTCTAAGAACAAGAATCTGTATTACTAGACATATCCTAACTAGAATAATCCGTTACTCAACTGAAATGTTGCTTTTATATCAAACTAATGATAAGTTATGCAGTAAATATGAACAAATAATCTTTTAAAATCATTGAACTTTTTCGTTATATCAGTATATTCTAAAACATTATTTGATTGAAAAACCTGTACCTAATAACACTACCGTAGACTTGACAGACGTAAACCAAAATCAGTCACAAATTTTCCGAAGTAATGTATTTGAAATTGTTGGTAAGGGTTTATAAATTTACTGAATCATTATATGAGACGTGCAAACATTCAACCTTAATTAAAGTTAAACTTTTAGATTATATAAATAACAAACGTGCTTTGTGTGAATCCTATCCAACCAGATTTCCTATGATATCATATATTTCGTACGTGTACCGTTTGTTAATAAGCGTTTAAAAGAACTTTGGGTTCAGAAAACTGTTAAAACAGAAAAGATTAAGAGAAATTGGAAGATCAAACCGTCATTAAATATATTCAGCTATACTGCACAGTTTGGTATAATTGCATATTAATGATTATTTCATGTGCATGTAATATGAGATGAAGTATGTACTATGTTTACGTTAATAAATATAACATCGTTTTTATTCGTAATACTCATACTCTTATTCACTTTTGTGTTTCGCTTGATAGATGAAACAATTTAATGGAGATTAGATGAACAGGATACATACATTTTTTCAATGGACAGTTATTAGGTTCAATATAATGTCATTTATGTTACGTTTTTAATAAATTTTTCTGAAACTTGTGAATATTACAGAACAAACTATAGTTGAGTGAAAAGGTGGATTTTTGGCGTAATGGAATTATTGAAACTGTTCATCGTATAATACAAAATTACTGAACGGAGAGTTTTATGCAATATGTAACCTTATTTCACATATAAATAACTTTTAGTCAGTTTTTAAATAAAGGAGCTTTTAAAACCCAATAAAAAGAAAGCAGGAAACTTACTACACAACAATTTCTTGTTCACTAAATGCACCCGAAGGCACAAGAGTAACTTTAAATATTTGTGGAAAGAAAAAGGTTGTATTTAATAGATGAAAAACACAAAATATTTATATATATGATATATATATAATATATATATATATACAGGGTGAGTTTTTTAAAGTGATCCAATAGCTAACTTTTTAATTACACACGACTTAGCACCACACTTTAAATTTGGAACTTGCTCAATTTTAAGTTTCACTCAGGGATACACTTTCAAATTTTTTGAAGATGGCCGCCATTTTTCCCAATATGGCGGTCAACTTTAAAATATTTAATAGAACACCCTGTATTTTATGTTGTTTTTATATTCTACACTACAAAAATAAGACATTTTTTGCATTTTAAAGTTTTTCAATATCTCTAATGGTTCAGGAGCTACGTGGACAGCAAGTTTTCGGATTTTTTCGGACTGATGATAAAAACTTGCAGTCCACGTAGCTCCTGAACCCATTAGAGATATAGAAAAACTCTAAAATGCAAAAATGTCTTATTTATGTAGTGTAGAATATAAAAACAACATAAAATACAGGTGTGTTCCATAAAATATTTTAAAGTTGGCCGCCATATTGGCTAAAATTATGAAAACTTCCAGTCCACGTAGCTCCTGAACCATTAGAGATATTGAAAAACTCTCAAAAGCAAAAATGTATTATTTTGTTGAGTAGAATCTAAAAACAACATAAAATACAGGGTATTCCATAAGAGATTTTAAAGTTGACCGCCATATTGGAAAATGGCGGCCATCTTCAAAAAATTTGAAAGTGTATCCCTGAGTGAAACTTAAAATTGAGCAAGTTCCAAATTTAAAGTGTGGTGCTAAGTCGTGTAATTAAAAAGTTAGCTATTGGATCACTTTAAAAAACTCACCCTGTATATATAATTAAGTTTACTTTGGAATTTTTCTGTGGTTAAATTTAAAACAACTGAAATAACAGTGATTATACATGTTTGCACTGATTAGTTTCAAAAAAGATAGCAACCAAAAATTTAGTAATATGCTTATATTTGTATCATTTGCTCAATATTTTAACTAAAACAGACAAAACTTTTTACAAAACTAAGTGCTGATATTTATAACAATGCTATGAATCGATATTCACACCTTTTGGAACGAGTATCGATTATTTAAAGTAACCATTGAGATGGCAAAATGTTAATTTCGAATTTTAAATAATAAGCTAATGCAAAATATGACTATGGTTCCTCAGTATAGACCTTAACAGCAATCCTAATACAATTTTCAAATACTAAAAAGAAATACGTGTGAGCATATAAGATGGATTGTATATTTACCAGTTAAAATATACTGCACAACGATGGGTAATCAAGGCAACTGTTCGGAATGTGGCTATTTCGTGAATATGCTGCCAATCTTTTGCCAATAAAGGCCAAATGATTCTTTGGGATAGGATTGGAGTTTAATACATTGGGCATACACAATTCCTGGATTCTATTGCCTTGTAGCCAATACGAGTCCGGCTGTAAGGCAGTCTGCGTGGATAATTGCCAAAAAAATTTCATGGAAACACTCATAAAATCGGGCGCCGTCTGGACTAAATGAGAGGGCGAATCCGCCGCTTCACAGATTTTGTAACTTGGTTTGTTCATGTTTGTAAAAAAAACAACCCTTGCTTTGTAACGAATGAGACAGAATTCCACGATTGCTTTGATTATTTCAAATACAAATGCCTCCATTATTATTAAACCACATTATTATCTAGTACCTTTTTCACAAATGATTTGAATTATATACTAATTGCTGTCCAGTTATATTTTATTATTTTTTGCGAAACGTATATGTATTTATATATCCTGTTTGTATTATATTATTTATATTGTGGTTTTATTTGTTTTATTTTAGCACAATTCTAGATTAATTGCTTATGTAAGATTCAAAATTGATTAGTTAATTGTTATTACACTCTCATTAACTAATTGTTATTACACTGCTAATAATTTTTGTGGAGTACATGTGTAGTAAGTTTTTATTAATGATGCGGGTACAAAACAATAAACACACACATATTATAACAATTATAAATCTTTACTTTAAAATCTTAATAAATTACTGGTAGAGTAAAGAAAAATTATTCCTGGCTTTATCATAAAATATATGATTACATTATATTATTTTTACTCATATCATTTAATTATATTTGTTATTTCTGTATTAACCCCACATTACTTTACCGTTTCCTTTATTGGACATCCTGGTTTGTTACATTTACGTTCGTTATTAATCTTAATTAATTTAATTAGGTTGAATTTGATAGCACGGTTTATATTCGATTTAGTATATTTTGACAGTACATGGGTCAAAACATATGTTTATTGAATAGATTAAATTGAACAACTTATATTGCGATAGTTATTACGAGTAAAGTTTTCTTATGTAAAACACTCCCATATAAAATTTAATTGGATAATGTATAATAAAGTACTGATTTTTGTCATAATAATCCATGGTTATATGTAAATGTTTCTGTAGAGTATAAGACTACGTAAGATTTGTGGCTGTTGTTCAGTTCAATATTATAGTGAATTTATCACAAAA
The DNA here is from genome assembly GCF_021130785.1 of Homalodisca vitripennis. Classification (NCBI taxonomy): domain Eukaryota; kingdom Metazoa; phylum Arthropoda; class Insecta; order Hemiptera; family Cicadellidae; genus Homalodisca; species Homalodisca vitripennis. The sequence goes on along the minus strand of NW_025781301.1, from coordinate 30,939 downwards.
CCGCTCATGCTGACATAAGAACTACTGAATCAGCCTAACATCCATGGATTAGTGATATTCTCTGTAATCACTGAAATACATTGTAATTAGTCACATTCCGCCATAAAAGCGTAAAAACAACGATAATATTGATATATTTATATGTCCCTGTAGGTAATAATCTCCAGCTAAGATATGAATATTTTGTATATATTTTGTAAGAAACAAAATATAAGCATTATATAAACCGTTATAATATTTGCACAAGTTTATGGTTAAAGTTATTTTTAATATTGTAAAGTGTATTTAAATTTACAAGTAGTCACCTGCGATATACTTTGCTGTAATAGAGTGTTAAATAATGCTATAGACGAAATTAGCTATTGCGGTCAATCTTGTACTATGTTGTTTGTGGGGAGTGGTTTGCATATTAATTATTCATTACTTGTAATGTAACTTCAATGCTAAGTAAAATTTATATTGGCTTATTATAATAGTACAAGAGCCAAGTTTCCCTTGTATAAAGCACAGAACATGGATTTTATTGATAACTGAAGGAATTAATCATCAACCACGCCTTAAATTGTAGGGTGTCCCATTTTCCTGATAAATAATTATTTGATATTTGTTCATTAAAAAGCAATTGTCAGAAAACTATTTAAAAATATTGTTTGTGTATGGTTACCTGAGCTAATTTAACGTTTATTTAAGGGTCAGGACAGTTGGTTTTAAAAATAGTCAAGCTAATACACAAACATAATATAAGAAATAAATTAACATTAGATATTTTTAACCGGTTAGATACGCTCCCATCTCAATTTTCGACGAAAGTAGCGTCGTTGCATCGATCTTTGTGAAGAAGGATTTCTCAATGGATTTTCAAGGAAAAACTAGGTTGAGATCGTATACAATGGAAATTGGCTCTTGTGCTCAAATTCTCACAAATAAGCCGACTAATTGGCTCTAGAGACTAATAGACTACTATATTGAACTGTATAATTTACGTAGCTTAATATTAGTCAAGTTTTGTTTTTTTTTCATTTGTGTAAATAATCGACATTTTTGACACTCCAAAACACGACATTTTTAACAACTTAAATTTAAAGTTAATTCCAAATTATTACCTGTACTTTGTTAATAAATAGAATATATGAACCCACACACAAAATAATCGATCTACGTACTAGTTATACAAGCTACAAGCATTAAAACAACGTTCTTTAGAATATCACATCTATATATGTAAATTAAATTTTGAGTAGGACAGTTTGGATATTAGTTTTCAATTTTATACAAAGATCAGGTATAAAAACTGGGTTTTTGTTTCTCAAAGAAGTTAGTTTGTCTTGTTCGACAAGAACAATATTGTGGCTGGTGACAGAACATTCTTAACTGTACGGATGCTTTTTAATACAAACTTTATCCAACACGTTAACTGAGTTACATCTGTAGTTTTTGTAAGTTTGAAATTTTATTTTTATATAGTACCGTAATCCGTGGTAAAAAAAGAAATGCTAATTTAATAATTTACATTTATACTTTAATATAAGAATGGTTTTGAAAATAGCTCTGAATACTCTATACTTCAACTAACATGTTTTGCACTAATAGCTTGTGTACATTAGAATCTGCATGTGTTATAAGAAAATTTTCAACTTCAGAAAGTTACAATGTTTCTTCTACATTTCGATTAGCAACATAGTTCATATCCAACTCTACACGTTTTAGACTTAAATAACATACAAACAAAATAATTAACTTCAAATAAAGTTTTTTTTAGTTTAATTTATATACAAGTTCACTTAGTAAAGCAATTACATTGAATATTTTTAAATTATTAATAAATATAAATACTTGTATTTGAGGCTTTGCACGTTTCTTTTACATATACATTGAACGTTTAAGAGAACTTCTGGTTAGATTAAATTAAATTTCGACCACTAATGGTGTTTGTCTTGTTGAGACGATCAACAAAATATGTAAAAATTGTTAGCCTTAAAAGCCTACTTTGTACAAAAGGCGTCTACTTTCAACTATTGTAACTTTCGGTATACGATACTTCTAGTGTCGCTATTGAGTTTCATTGTATTGTCCTGATCAAAAGAATACAAACATAAGCAGGTCTGAGAGGCCTGCTTCGGTCAAAACACCACTAAAATTACTGTTGGTAATAATCTTTATGTGGTTAGTAAAAATTAGACAGGTACTGACGAAACATTGCGTACATTATATTTACTCAAAGGTACAGTAAAAAAGTATATTAGACTAAAACCTTTTATTTATATCTGGATATTTTCTTAAGTAAAAACTCTGTGCTCAACAGTGGTTACAAGAAAGTAAACTATAAATACAAAAAAACTTAAGTGGTGCCTTAAATAATTAAAAATATAATTTTGGTTTCAAGAAAAATGTTTCCAAAATAAAAGTAAAATTATTGCTTTTAGCAGGTTTATAGAATTTTTTAGAAGTATTTTGAAACTTTAGAGACAGTGGGGTATAGGGAGTTGGTACTTTTTAAATAAAAATAGGCCTGATTGTGCTAACCAGAAGTTCTATGTGATTGCGGTAAATTACGAAATAGGAAGAGGCTTATACTGTTTTTGATTCTTCGAAGGCATATGCAAATTTTAATTTCGGAACGCATAAAAATCCTTCTTTACCTTCACTCAGGAGATTGCAGGATATATTTATCCCATACTTGGAGTACTTATACTCTTATGGTTAAGGAGAACATACAACATTTATCATCAGTAGTGAAATTTTAAGTATTCAATACAGTATTATAGACGTAATATTTTCACTTTCAAGCTGTAATGTTGGTAGACGCACTACACACTGCTGCTGTAAACTTAAATAGAGAAGAGGTATATGAGTATAGCTAAGTTATTTAAGTTTGTTTTCAATGACTATTTAATAGCAATTGAAATGGAAAGGACTTTCATTTAAAAACTTGTGTATTTGTCGAGGTGCCACATCTTCTTCAGATTGATTTAAAATTAACATTTAGATAAGACAGACGTAGCTTCATTATTCAAGAAATCTTTCATCTCTTGATAGCAATGTGAAATTATCCTCAAGAATTATTAACTTTGTTAGCTATGTTCTGCCGCATTGAAAAACGGGAAACTTAAAAAATATATACTTTTATATTTTTTTATATTAACTCCATGGATTTATAAAAATTCTGTCAAATGAATGAATTATTTCACTTAGCATACATTAATGTTATACAGATTAATTTGAATAGTTCAATGATATATAAATCTGATGAAGTTCTCATCTGATGTGAAGAGTAAACTTACACATCGTGTAATTCTTTTTTTATACTTAATAAACACTAAAAATAAGCAACTCTGTTTTTACGTTACAGGTAAATCGTATTTGATATATTTTTTTAACATTATAATGTATATTAAAAAATAGTATGGGTCAATTAAACTTACAGTACTGTTATAAATATACTTCTCATTAAAAAAAAACTAATTATAATTAATACCTGTAACATATTTTATTTCTTTACATAGAAAAGAATACTTGTGTAATTTCATGTTATTTAAGATAAATATCTTAAAATGTGGGCAAACTGAACGTAAAAAACGAAGTTACCAAAAATTTATATACTAGTATTGATATATTTACAATATTTTAATATACTAGTAGGTATATTTTTTTCATTATATAAGTTTATAATAAAGTTATATAAACAAGTTTTATGAATACTAAAATATATTTAACTTGACCAAGATGAAAGCCATGTTCGGACCACTAGGGTAGGGTAAACCCTTTCAGGAAATTACTTCACCCAAGAGTCGGAAGTGGAAGTCTGAATGGTGCAATAACTTCCAGATTTCATCTGCTCTGTGCTAACTATATTCATAGATATACTCCTTACAAACTTTATAACTTTTTCAAGAGATATATATTTTCTTTTATACTACTTTTAAGTACTTTAATCCAAGCAATTAAGTATTTAGGAGTATTACTAGCAATTAATTACTAGCATTTGTTCTAATGTATGATCTATAGCGTGATTTGTAATATTGTTCGTGTATGGATTAACTTTGTTTTGTAAGTTTATGCAATTTTTCGTAAGTTTTAAGTTGAAAAGGAACGTATTTAAAAATAATAAGACACATTTGATATTACCTTACTCATAGTGGGGATCTATGTTTCATCACAAGTTACAATTCTTTCCATAAACACTTTTTCACTTTCAGTCGAATGTTGATTTTTATGAGTGTCCTGTCCAGTAAGTTTGTCTGGGCACCCATCTCGTACAGGTAATTCTTGTACTGCAGTCTCTGGTGTGAAATAATTGCTTGGAAAATTCCAACACTACGTTTATCAGTTTCAATAGAGATGCGCTTTATTGTCCCGAATCGAATTAGGAAATCCCAACTTCGACCGGTCGTCCACTGCGATGCTAGCCAGAAAAATTTTGTTCGGCCATTTTGGAAACTGTTATACCCATTTATAAAAGTTTGTTGAATAAAACCATTGTCTTCGTACACTTTTTACGTTCTTTTATGGAGTTTACATTGTGTCTCAACTTCCGCGATCAAAAAACATTTAATCACGGCACTTTGCTCTTCCACAGTGCAATTCTCGAGGGAACTCGCTCTTGTTAACTAAGTAAATTTGAGGCTATGTTTTAAACAATATAGTTATTAAGCTGATCACATGTTATCGCAATGTTGCCAACCTTGAGTCCTGAAAAGTTTCATATGGATACATTTAGGCGTTTTTTAACGTAGTAATATGTATCATTACTTATTGAATGAAACTACTTAAATGACCCTGGTAACTCAGACTTGTTTGTTCGTTTCAAAATATCATTTTATTTTTCACTGATTTGAGTTTTGAGTAAATCTCAGAAACATTTACTTTACAAGGACATTATTATCGTTGGGTAGGTAGATATCTTCTTATATTTTTAAAAATCTGATGCACTTCTTTGTGTAGATTTTTCTTTTCTATTCTCTTTTTTCATTCACTAAAAGATGCAATCTGACATAGGTCATGAATATATGAGTGCGATATAAATTCTTATGAGGGATACAAGGTTTTACAAAGAAATTTCCTAAGAAGGTTAAGCAGCTGACATGTTAAATTTTGTTATGTAATCAGATTCTTCGTATGTAAGTTGGATAAGCATGTAGAAGCTACATCATAAGAAAACAAATCCGCTCGTTTACATGTACTTATATCCACTTAGATCTAGTTTTAGCGTTGTTCAGAAACCGATAAAATCTTATACCTTGTTCTTTTTGGTGTCGACCAAGGTTACTATAAACCACTGATAGCGCAAACAAAAACAATATATAAACTCAACGTTAAAGCAAACAGTAAAGCACTAAAATATACTTAGTGATGTACGGAGCACTGACATAAACATCAGGTACAAACAAGTGTTATACAGTACTAGCCTGGGGTAAGCGCCTGTATGGTTTGGACCATGGTGGTGAACGAGTGACGTCAGTTGGGCGGGGCTTGCTATTGCGCACTCTGGCGTGACCACAACCGTGTTAGCCTAGTATCCGTAACTACTTTGAATACGTAGTATTCATTGGGGAATAGACCCATGTTTTCTAATTAGGGTTTCGAAAAATGTTCATTATGAAAACTTAACTTGTGGACCTTTAATGATACATTTTATATACTATATATTTGGACTGTATTATTACAATAGTAGATTCTGAAATATTTTTAATTGGTTTAAATTTTTGCCTTTCTATATTAAATTCAAAAGAATAATTAGGCTACGTAAATGATATTGTACAATTGTGGGAACATAAGTGTATTCATTGTTAAATAATTCATAAAACTGTTATGAAAGTACAAAAAAGAGCTAGTAACGACATTATTCACCAAACGCCATGTAGCTGTCACGCTGATAAATGAATGACTATGGACAGACAAAAAACTGCTGGTTCTGACTGGTAACAGAGACAGCTGTCACTATCGGGGCAAGTGGCTTCATCGCACTCCAACTCGACCTGGCAATTGGCCAAGTTACCTTTCAATATATTACTATATTTACAATAGCTGTATGGAAAACAAATACATTCTAACTTTCACCTCTTCAAGTTCAAAGTAAGTGGTAACAGTTAAATTGAATGAGAGACTAAGTAAGTCAATTTATTTTTACATATTGATATAATTTGAGAAATTTGTATGTTAGTACAAGTACAAGTTCGCCATACCGAGTGTCCGCGTGACTGAATGCAAAATTTCAAGTTTGTAGTCTTATTAAAATTGTATATGATTATATTCATGTTGTTATTATGATCACTGTAAAAATGTTCTCTAATGCTTACCTGAAACCGGTGAAGTAAACATATACCAGAATCTAATTTAAAGCGGATTATAGAAACGGAGCTACATACAAACTTTCAAGTCTATAGGTGAGTCTAAAGACAATCATACACTTATATAGAAATGAAATATTTCCAGCACTGCGAGTGATAAGCTTTGCTCAGCCAATTAACAGCTTCGAATCAATATCGTGTGATATATCATAGTGTTCGCACGTTTTACTTATCCTGTTTGAAACCTTTTTTCCTGGGAACAGTCTCTGATATTAGGATACTATTGTTAAATGCGCTGTTTAATATTCTGTATATAGTATAATTTATTTTGAGCCAAAGTGCTTTGACTATAAATTAATTTATATACAATTTTGTTTAGTAATGTTCAGTAATTGTTTTGCTCCTCTTCCTTAGTTAGATACCTATAGAGGAATATTACTTTTTGTAGTCAATTACTAATTTGTTGTTGAGCTCAAAAGAAAGCAGTTGAAGAAAATATTAAGGAAAGAAAGTAAAGTAAGAATTTTGAACCATCCAGTACAATACATTTGTGTCATATCAGTTATATGCAAGGCTCAGTCACAGGAAAAACGGATGTCACTTATAACTGGACAACCCTATGAACATATATACGGCGCGTATGTGTCTAGAAGCGCCATACCATTAACAGCACATGTCGTGATATTGTGAGGAATGGTTGATCTATATGGTTTTTTCCTGTGGAAATGACTGTTAGAGTGGGGAATGGGCTTCTTTGGTGTTAAAGACTGTTGAAAGGGAGACTTGACTAGAACTGGCTTTTCCTTATTACAAGATGACGTGACTGACATATTAACCCGCTATCCGTTTTGATGGGTTCTCAACAAGAGGCGGCTCCTACAACCCAATGATACTTATCCTGAAATAGCCTATTACTCGAGAAGCTTATGCAAAAGTCCTCTTATGGCTAGAGCAATGAGAGGTTTCTCAACTCATAGTCCTAATCACTTTATTAGGGTTATCACTTTAACATGATTAATATAATAATAACTTTAATGGCATTCTATATCATTATTATTCTCGACAAAGAGGTCGGTTATGGTGAATATCATCCATGGAATTTGGCTTAGCGTTTGCAAATATTTTTTACATTGATTTAATTGGTAAGACTGTGATGCCTAAGAGGAATATATATATAATATATATATATATATATATATATATATATATGTGAATAAATAAAAAAGAGTATAGTATTACGTGATACTAACATGTAACGGTTCCCTTTATTAGTAAAACAAAAAGATTTTTAGCAATGTTAAAAATCAAGATTTGTGATGAGTTTTGATTTTGTGTTGTGTTACTCTTCCTAGCTTACTAAAACATTTATTATTTGAAAAACTGTTATAAAATGTAACATAATGAACACACATTCAAATATATATCATGTTTTTTTAAGAATAAATATCTGAAGTATTATATACTGTCCAACATCGGCGAGGTCAGTTAGGTGAAATGTGGGTGGCGTACTCCCACTTTATTATTTAATGATATAAGTACTATACATACCTTTCACAATATATTATTGCATTATGCTATGTTAACCAACGTAGAACCTGGAGGTTAAACCATACGATGACCGTAATATGTGACAACAAGCTTTTATAATCCTCGTTTTCTTATGGACTTTCTTATGTATTTCTGAAAACATTTTACCTTAACAATAATCTCTTCCTACCAAGAAAACTTAGCAAGACCTTACAAATTATAGGCTACTACTTGACCATTGTTTGTACTATATAAACGTCTCATACTTTTCCTGGAGTGGACCCAACGTGGCTGACTGGGAAAAGTGATCTTGTGAACAAGTAAAATATTTCCTTTGCAAATGTTAATATTCAGAAATTTCCTTTTAAAGTAGAGTTAAACTACTAAAAGTATACATGATCATTTTCATGACTGAATTTCTGGTTACGGGTGTGTGTGTGTTGTATAGATGCTAAAAATTCTCGTTAAAAATGTCAATACAATATTCAAAATAAATGCAACTTAATAAAATCTCAAGTGCATAGGTAAGAGTTATATTAGCATCACGAGAATATATTTAGCATGTTTTCATCATATTTAGAATCAATTATAAATGAATAAATAAATATAGTCTTCCAAATACATTTTTGCGCGAGTTAAGACTTTTATGTGTTTCTTTATTCATAGCCTCAGTACCCAGATATGTGTGATATCTCTGCAGGGAGCTACTTTGACAGTTAAATGCTAAGTTATGAATTGGTAACTTATGTAGGACTCTCCTTTTACAAGTATTTTTCCCTTCTACTGCATACCCAAATACAATTTCATTATTTTTGAATTTTAAAACAGTCCTTTTCTTGCTTTTCAGAAATCTCATTATATACGTATTTTTATGGATTGCATGTGATTTTAAACTGTTATATTACTTTTATAAGCTATGTGAAAATTCATTGAGATATATAATGAAGAGTTTAGGGGAATTCTTTTGTCAAAGAAAATATGTATTGTAAAATTGTCACATTATTTTTTGACGTGACAACGTTCTTAAATTATGGTTTGCGGCTCGGAGTCACTCATGAAAAAGTGTAACGCCCGGTAACGTTACGATGCCCGTCCAGTGGGTCCGCCGCACGGGATCCGCACGGGATAAAGCAGATAACTATGTTAATTCGTGAAAATGTGGAGTGCTTAGATTCGTCATTTACAACAACTACAACAATAAAGGTAAATAATTGTACACTGATATTTCATTATCGTAAACTATGATTGATTGATTAATTGTTAGATTGACACAAAAGTTGAGAAACTGAGTTTATAGGTTATGTTATACTATTGACAAATGTTGATAGTGTTAAGTAAATTATTAGTTTAAATCACTCTGCAATCAATCGTAATTCAGTCGATTGAGAAGAAACAGCGCGTATTGCTAGTCAAACATTTAAAATAACAAATTATAAACCTCTAACCTGTCATAACAGTGCGACCAAACAAACGAACTAAACCGACCAATCACCACGCGCGGAGTTAGAATTTAACTGTGTTTAGCAAGAATTTCAAATTCCAATTTTAGTAAATGTTTTTTATTCAACTTTACTTACCATTTACAATAACAAATTTTAATTAATTTCAAATTATGTACAATGTTTTAGTAAACAAAATATATTTCTATAGTTAAAATTTGTGCAATTCTTATTTTCATTCAATTCCTTGTTCCTATTGTGCAATTTAATAATATATTCATATAAATAAATATTCTCTACCGAGAAAAAGGACGTTGTCACGTAAAATCTTCGCCCGTAAAACCGACTTTACAGGCAACCATAATTTTTTTTCTATCTGATTTATAGTTAAAAGTTAATGAAGAAACTATATAAAAATAGTAAAAGATAAATATGTAAACTGCTAGTATATTTTTAGCAGTAAACGCATAAAAGTATATACAAGAATTTTCTCGGCGTTTGCCATTTTTCCGTGATAAAAAATTAGTAACACTACTTTTTCGGGATATGAAGTCTGATCTCTTCTTCAGAGAAATAACTAACCTAATACAAAATTATAATAAACAAATCATACCAAACCGTTGTAACACGCATAAGTCAGGAATCAAAACTAGGATGATGTGTAATCAACTTCAGTAAGTCTAAAACACGCAACAAAATAATTTTTCACAACGCTCTGGTTTTTTATATAATAAATTAAGAAATTACATCAGGGTTGGGTAACATATAAATAGTGTGTGTGTGATTTAGATTAAATAGATTAAAGACAATGAGTCACTTGATACTAGAGAGAGTAAAATAAGTTCGATAGGCTAGAGAGACTAGTGAATCGCTAAAGTAATTAATTATACTCTGTTTTAGGTTTATTATTAACGATGGAAGGTTTGAAAGGATAAAAATATCTAGGACCTTTGCCATCGCTTTTTACCAAGTTTTGTTGTGCTCGGGACTTGTATCCTGTGAAGTTATAATGTCTGGACTGGTCTCCGAGCTGCTTTTGGATATGTTTGAACCCTTTCCTTTCCCTTCTTTCACTTCGTAAATTTTATATGTATTAATACTACTTCCCCACATGACGAATAGAATAGATTCCAATCCTCTAAATGTAGTGTTATACCTTTGATAACGTACAATTAATTATGTAACTCCTACTAAAAAAACAAAGGCAATCAAAAATTTAAAAAGTTTTACGTAACGTATATATTGTTTTTACCAGGGAGGGTATGGCTATGTAGCGCTCTCTAACACTTAACCTGGGGCCAACGATTTAAAGGTAACTTTCAAACCTTCACTAACGACCGAGCAGGTGAACTGCTAACAAACGTGTCTGGGAAATAGAAAGTTAGAGCGGGCGGAAATAAGGGAAAGATGCTACTCACCTAAGTCATCTTCACAGGTCATATACGCACCGCGCGGTATGGTTGAGACGTCTCATACTCCTGAAGAGCTCTCACAGGGCCAACATAGTAGTAATCTGATTTGAACGTAAAATCACAGACAGTACTTTGCAAAATATGATAGAGAGAGTGAGAGAGAGAGAGAGAGAGAGAGAGAGAGAGTGAAATAGAAGGGGGGGGAGAGAGTGAGAGAGAGCAACTACAATCTAAAAAATCGTAGAGGACGCTTAAGGCTTTAAGCGTCCTATATAAGGATTCGAGGACATCTGACTGTCATTAGATTATTTAATGTCGTTGAAAGAAGTATTGGTAAATTTATATATACATTTTAAATTCTTCAGAACAAAATCCTCCTACCCTTGGTACATATCCAAATTTATTGTAGGCTATTTTACTTGTGTGGACAATGCTCTATCATCACGAACATTGTATCAAACGAACAGTTAAAATTTGTCAGTTAATCTCCAATTCATTCAAGTTTAGAACTGACTTCTTTAGTTCAGTTAAAGCTCAAAAAAAGTAAATTTGGTAATAAAAGCATCTATTTTCATAATAAGCATTATAACCCATATTTCGTCTTACATCTGAATTTAGAGGGTTTTATAATATCCTCCTATACATATCAATAAATTTTTTTAAAGTGAATTTTTTAAGAACACTTTTGTATTGTACCTCGGTTCCTTACTTCTGGAGTGCTCAGTTACCTGATATAAAAAGAATGTATCAAGGCTCTTAAAACTTAAAAAAACCTACTGAGCAGAGGACATACATACAGACAGCCAATCATACAAAAAAACAGGACCACACCAAAATTACTCATCATAAAACTCATTCTTATATAAATGAAGTTTAGTGTAAAATTTAAGTCTACATATAAAATATTATTTAAAATTGATAAGTTCACATTTTTGTTCTTTACATTGGGTTGTGTGTCGTTGTTTAAAAGTCACTATAAAATGTCAGTTTATGTGTTGGAATAAGTACGGATACTAATTGACGGTATTAGATTTAACGCACCGATGTAGCTTAGTAATGGACGCGAGGGTTATTCACAAGGCAGTGAAGGTTACTACGCGGGACTGTTGTAAGTGCTGTACTAATGTTGTCTGACCACAGACCACTCAGATGAGGTTGATGAGCGCAGATAGCGTTGAAAATTATAGATAGTAAGTAGCACAGTACACAGATATGACCACAAACTGATATCTCCAATGTAATTATTAAAATCATAGGTTTTGATGTGACTACTTCTTTTGGCTGGCTATAGATCTATTTTTTTCGTTATGCTTGTTCGCTCTTTAGATGGTGGGGGGGGACTATCGCAACCATGTTGATATCAAACATTTCCGCGTTTAGTGCTTATCTAGCTGTGCTAGTGAGAAATTACTGTCACTCCTTATCAAAGTAATTACTTCTTTTGGCTGGCTATGAATAGATATGAATAAGTCTATAAATTACTTTTTTATTGGTTAATGAATCCGAAGTAAAATTAATAAACTTACTGCATCATTTAATAGCAGTATATAAAGCTCAATGGATTCTAAATTGAATCTCAGCAATATTAATTTCTATGACAGTTAACTACTATTCATGCCCTAACGAGGTTTTGATTAAAAATACATTTATTATATATTTTCTAGCTTTGTCAGCCGTAGTGTAATTTATTTCTGGAAAAAATTTTATCTTTCTGTTGATCATAATTATAACCCTTACTCAATTATATTGGGCTTTACCTTACATTTACTTAAAAATAAATTACTTAAAAAGAGATTTTAATATAACATTTTCTGAAGGAACACCAAAACCATTAATTAACTTTTAAAAACATTTCATTTTAATAAAAATTATTAATTTCAAACGATATAAACATAATTAAAACGAAATACGGTGAAGAAAATAAATCCTGTGTTTACAATACAGCAAGAGTTTGTTGCAGAATTTTAATTTATTATTTCAGTTTTTATAAACCCATAATTTAAGTTTTAGAATATATTAACAGTCAAAATGAAGTAATTATTTCGGAATTACGAGATTTTAGTGAAACTGATACCGAAAAAATTATAGAAACTAATACTATACCTAGTGGTCGTCGTACTAGTAATGTATGAAATATAAAATACATTACAAAATTATGCATACAAATAATATAATATATAACATTTTTTATTTTAAAGAATTGAGGGTCTCATATAATTTTAAAATACAAAAATAACCGTTTATTAATAAGCAAACGTATTTTTCACTACATGTATATTTTACTGCCCGTTATAAGTGTAATCATTTCTGTCGGTCAGGTCCCGCGACTGCCTTTCCATATTTTGTGATTTTCACCCCAGGATACCATAAATAATTCTGTTCAGGAAGGCAAGCAGAACACTTTTATAACGTTAAAATTGAGATTGCTAACTCTGTCGTTAAGTTTCACTGACACAACATTAAACCATGATTAACTACTTCCTGAGTGATATCGTATAAGGCTATCAAGAAAAGTGCAGTGCAAGAAAAGTTATATATTTGTGTACTAGTAATATGTAATGTGGAATTTTCTACGAGAAATCAAATTTATGTATAGGTAACGAGCTAAACATTATTGCCTTATCCAGTAATGGATGGAACAAGACAATAACGGGTGTCGCAGACAGTTATGGTCCTTGTTACAATGGGACGGCTCTAACGTTGTTGCATACCTCTGCAGTAACACTCCATTAACCTTTTGTTGTAATTAAACTTTTAAATCTTGAAAATATACTTGGTCCATCACATATACATCTAGGTATTTATATAATAATATCCCAACTTGCAAATAATACCTGAGTCATTCATTTAAAATAACATTGTGTATGCTGTGTATGACTCAATCTGCCAATTACTACATTGTCAGATGACGGGAGGGGAACATTTTTGAAACACTTACTTTGATCACAAGGTAGTTAAAAAATTGGTGTTTTACTTGTAATACTTAATAATTTACATTGTTCAATTGTTTTAAAATTCAAATAGCTATAACTACTGAAAGAATCCACCTTTTTAAGTCCGGTTTGCGGCATTGTACTCTGCTAAGTAAGACCTTTAATTTGATACCAAACGTGACCTATGCTGCTATTTAAGAATTTTGTCTGACTCCTTGTGGACCGTCACCCCAAAGGGGATTATCTGGTAGGGTAATTAGGCAGATATGTGCGTTACTATCACCAGTAAGCACGTGTGAACTTTGGTATTTTTTATATTGTGGTTTCAAAAAAAAAGAGGTTCCAGACTTTAATTGACACCCTGTCTATATAGTATTATATATATACAGGGTGTATATTATGTCTGGAAACACCCAAATATATCCTTTTAATAATTTAAATATAAAATTTGAAACCTCTCTTACAATCGTGATAGAGATTGGGCATCTTACTTTTTGGAACAATGTTTTTGTTATGTCACACCAACGGGGGACGTCCTGCCGAGGGTATCGTGAATATTCTTAAATGGAAGCCTATACCTTGTGATACATAATTTTAAAGGTAATAGCTTACTGAATTGAATGCCACAAACCGCATCTCAAAGGAATTATTCTATCAGAAAATAGAGCATTTTTAGTATTGAAAATTTACTGATGTTCAACAATGTAATTTTTAACATGGTTCTTGCCACAAAATGTGTTACAACTAATTTTTTAGCATTTTTTTTAAATGTTCAATTAAATAAAAACAAAAATTTCATTTTAAGCTGGTTCTATTAGCACAAATTTGCCAGTTTTTATTACAGTACAATTATGGAAATACTTATGTTAATTGATTTCTTATTACAAATAAAAAAATAATGTATGCTGTTAGGAAAGTCTTACAACAAACGTTTTACCTGCATTTGGTGTCAAAGCAATTTTTCGAACTGTGTTCCTTCTACGGTTTGACAATGAGCCAATCTTGTGTAAAATGATTCGACAGAGTTGCCTAACATTTCTTCAGTTATCAAAGCAATCTCCTCTATAATCCTGTTTCTTAGGTCTTCCAAATTATGAGGCTTTCTTCTATAAACATTGGATTTTAAATGACCCCATAGGAAATAATCGATTGGTGACAAATCCGGAGATCTTGGAGGCCATTCGATTTCTCCTCTTCGGCCAATCCATTTATGAGGAAACCTTAAATCCAAATACTCTCTTACCTGTCTCCCATAATGGGGTGGAAGCACCATCCTGCTGAAACCATACATTATCAAAGTATTCTCCTGATGCAATTTGAATTAGCTGGGATTATTTCATTTTGGAGCATATTGTAGTAAAGTTCGGCATTTAAATTTCCATTGATGAAAAAGGGGTCCAACAATTTTGTTACCTAAAATTCCACACCATACGTTCAGTTTTTGTGGTTGCTGTGAATGGGACTCAGTAATCCAATGTGGGTTTTCACTAGCCCAGTAACGGCAATTGTGCCTGTTAAACATTGCCATTTAGGAAAAAAAGTTTGCCTCATCAGAAAATAGTATGTTGGTCAGAAAATCTCTATAGTCATCACATTTGCGCATCACAAGTTCACAAAACTCAACTCTTCTGTCGTAATCATCCTCACTTAACTGTTGGACTAAATGAACTTTAAATGGTTTGTATTTATTAATTTTCAAAATCTTACTCACAGACATAGGGTGCATATCATGTTTGCTGTGCAGCTTTTCTGAGCGATGTATGTGGGGTCTTCAATAAATGTTTGCAAAACATCTAGTGCATGTTCTTCATCTGTTGCAGATTGTATCCTACCCGACTTTTGGCCGATTACGTACACTCCCTGTCATTTCAAAACGTTCAATAGTTTTTGATATTGTTGAAACACTTATGGGATTCCTTTCTGGGAAAGTGTCATTAAACAAATTACAAACTTCCCGATAAGATCTTTGACGATCGCCATATCCTCGCATCATCAACAGAGTAATTCGTTCTCTTTCAGACAATTCCATTAAAATGCCAAATAAAAACTGAACTACTGTAATTAGATAACTTGTTGACAGCAATGCTTCAGAGACACTGATTAACTCGACAGGAATGATATGACCTTTGTCCATTTGTAATTCCCAAGCTTAGACCTGTCTAGTGAAAGCTCCATGCTCAACAAACTGAAACCTGTAGACCAGATGATTAATAACACAATAATGTTTCTCATAGGCTAGTGACCTTTGTCTCTTTAAACCTTCCTGCTGACTGGAAAACACCAAGTACAGATTCATAAGTTAATCAGAGGAAAGTGACTCATAAGTTTTATTCATTGTAATAAAAACTGGTAAAATTTGTACTAATGAAACCAGCTTAAAAATAAATTGTTTATTTTATTTTAATTGAACATTTAAAAAAATGCTAAAAAAATTAGTGTAACACATTTTGTGGCAAGAACCATGTTAAAAATTACATTGTTGAACATCAGTAAATTTTCAATACTAAAAATGCTCTATTTTCTGATAGAATTAATTCCTTTGAGATGCGGTTTGTGGCATTCAATTCAGTAAGCTATTACCTTTTAAAATTATGTATCACAAGGTATAGGCTTCCATTAAGAATATTCACGATACCCTCGGCAGAGGACGTCCCCCGTTGGTGTGACATAACAAAACATTGTTCCAAAAAGTAGATGCCCAATCTCTTATCACGATTGTAAGAGGTTTCAAATTTATATTTTAAAAATTATTAAAGGATATATTTGGGTGTTTCCAGACATAATATACACCCTGTATATATATATATATATATATATATATATATATATATATATATATATAAAAACACACATTGTGTTATGTGAACAATAAATGTAATACATGTAAGTATAAATAAATTAATATACATATATATATATATATATGTACATGTAACAAACCGTTCATAGAAAACACGATTATTCTTGATGAAACAGACTTAAAGAAATATGTTATATATATATATATAATACGACCGTAGGAATAAGCCACACAGGAAGCGTAACAGGCTATTATGAAGTTGCCATGGTTATCCATTAGACCAATCTAAAACATTCTCTAACGTTCAGTCATCAACTCATATGGAATGGCATGTACCATGATAAAATTTTAGTGTTGCTTATATTAGACAAGAAGACTACAAACATAAAATATGTATTATTTGTAATATGCAAGATATGAAGTACCACAACACTTTTATTAGCTGACGGTTTGCCGATGGGATGGACATATTTATAAATCTATATAGTTATATATCTTTTTGCAGATTGAGGTATATATATATATATATATATATATATATATATACTATATATATATATATATATATATATAGTGCAAAAAGACAGATAGAAATTACATATTGCCATCCTCTCACCAACGGTCAGCTAATAAAAGTGTCAGTGGTACTCATATCTTGCATGTTAAAAATAATACTTATTGTACATTTTTACCACTTAACCTGAATTTAATTTTTTTACTACAAACTTTTATACTAGAATAATATTGCTATTAGACGTATCATGCCATGCCGTATCTTATAATGTATTCAGGATTGTGACAAAACGGCGTAGCAGAGTATATTTTGTTTGTAATGTCTTTAAAGAATCCAACACAGTATAAAGACACGAAAGTTTTCAGCCTCTCATTAAATAAAAGACGCGCCATGAATTTTTAGGGGCAGTCAACTTTAAATTTTATGCGATTAAATTGGAATCTTTTGCTTACACTACACATCTTCACGTCCTTTTTACTTTTAATACATCCCAGCTCTGGTTCTTTGGCTATATGAACTTAAAATGTCGTAATAACTCTCCCAAAACCATTTCTATGTCTTCGTAATTATAGATGGAAAATATTGCAGAAGTACTTAACACTTCCAGTACAGGTTTTTAAAGATTAATACACTTCCTCAAATCTACTTCACTGCCTACAACACTGTCAGCTCTAACATCCTAAAAAGTAATATTAATGGGGGTAAAAATTTAATTTGGTTTTTGGTGAAGGCGGATATAACTCTTTGAATATACCAAGGTTTAAAACCCGAATTACAACTCTTATCAAAAATATACGTGAAAGATTACAATGGACTACTTTTGGTTAATGTAACTGGTAACATTTTATAATATTTAACTAAACCATTAAACTTTACAATAAATATGTTTCATAAAAAGTCCTATTTGAATCATTATAGTTTTAAGGACTTTTTTTACATAGCTGTACATACATATTACCTTTTTAAATATATTTTGTCAAAACAACTGCTAAAATTCTTTACATTACATCGGTTCGGTCGCAAATGTATAAAGAAAAGAAAATTGTAGCTATATTTTTTGTGTCAGAAAGTTACAACTCTTCAAAAACTAACTTAAATAGCATTATGTTTTAAAATTTCTAGACTATTACGGAGTGATTCCTGAGTTGATATAAATTGCATTTAAAGTATTTACAATGATGGAAGAAGATAATATATTTTAATACGTATATAGAATTGAAAGATATAAAAATAAAAAAAATTGGTTAAATTAATTAATTTGCAGTACTAGAACTAAATATATATTGCATAGAACTGAAAAGCAGATTTAATTTAAAACGAGAACACTAGTAGTTTAAATATTTAGTAAATATTAATCAGTAGTATAGTTGTAGCAGAAGGTTCACATTTTCTGGGTTCGTAGCCGACTTTGGGTTTACCACGCGTAGTAATTTTTCATGCTATTCTTAACTTTATAGAAAACCAACTGTAGAAAAACCCACGTGACTCGAGTCACATCTGAGTCACGTGGAGCTTTGAGGCTGTCAAAAAACAGCGGCTGTATATCAAGGACCATTACAAGTTTACGTTTATTTAGAATTAGATGTGTTTTTATATTTTCTTAAAGTCAAATGAACTACAGTAATTTTTATAATACATCTCTGGGAAAAGGTTAAGAGTTTTACTCTATTTACAAAGAAAACTCCAGTATATTGGTTTAAAAAACTCATTTTAAAACTATGTTTATGTTTGGAATTAAATAATAATAAATTTAAATACGTAATAAGTTATTTATTAAAGTTAATATTTAATGACGACGGGCAAACTATTTATAACTATTTTTTACCGTCATTTACAAATCCATAGTTAAATTTAAGCTATAAAATTTTCAATGTAGATCAAAAGCTGGTTTACTGTTTGTCATCGGTAGCTCGCGTGGCATAAAACATTCAAGGTACATACACAGATTTGTATTTTCTTAGTTTGATTTATATTAGAGTAACATTGATGTTTACGTAATATTAATAAAATGGTTTTGTCGCTTGATGGTTTAAAAAAATGTTATAATATTTATTAATGTTTTTAGGAACAAATTATAAGGTTATTACGCTTAAAACAATTTTAAAATGATGAATGTAATAAATTGTATTTTTTATTTCTTTTTTTTTGTAATTTCGTTTCATATTTTGTTTATAAGAGTAATCACAAATGTACTAATTAAAAATAGGAATAACTTTTGTGTACGTTGCTCCTCATGAATATTAAAAACATGAAATGAACTCAAATTGCAATTTTAGTTAGAAAACGGAGTGCTCTTTGAAGTCATATTTACAGTCAGTTGCATTATTCAACAAGTTTCCCCACTTCATCTCTTCACGGAGATTGTCTAACAAGATTTCACCGTTCACTGTGAATGCTTTTGTTGTTGTTTCCTTGAATAAATCCTGGTATATTTTACTTTTACTAAATGTTTACAGGAAACTTTCCAGTCCATTTTATTATCAATTTAAATGAAAGGGAGCGGTGTATTTGTTCTCTTATCATTAAAGTTTTTCTTTGAAAAACAATAATAAATAAATAACATAATGTTGCTTGGATTTTAGAAAAAGGATACGATTTCTAAAACCATAAAAACCATTAAACTCTAGGCGCGAATTTTTTGTAATGGAGTGCAAGTATATCCATAATAATAAACAAATATTTAGGTAAAAGCTACGAGATGACAATTCTGGATACTTGGAAAGTAATCATTATATCATTATCTCATTTTTTAATTTGGAGAGTCGGTAATTTAACACATGGATAGCAACATGTTCGGATGATCTACAAAACTTTTAATACATCACAAAGCTATTATTATGTCCTGGATCTTGGGTAGGTTTAGAGTTATGTTTAAGGAAGTATCAATTATTAATTAAAATACATTAATAATTTGCAGGTCACGTTCTTTATCACTCGTATCCAGGTTTTTCGTACTGATACAAATCGGTCCAGATACTTGGTCGGGCCAGCCAAAGGGCCAATGATACCGTTAGTTATTTAACACTCGTATCATCCAGGCTTTACGTACTGATACAATCGGCCCAGATAACTAGGTCGCTCCAGCCAATGAGCCAGTGATATCGTTAGATATTTATCACTTGTATCCAGGCTTTCGTACTGATACAATCGGTCCAGATACTAGGTCGGGCCAGCCAAAGAGCCAGTGATAACGTTAGTTCATTATCACTCGTATCCAGGCTTTCGTACTGATACAATCGGCCCAGATACTAGGTCGCTCCAGCCAATGAGCCAGTGATATCGTTAGTTCTTTATCACTCGTATCCAGGCTTTCGTACTGGTACAATCGGTCCAGATACTAGGTCGAGCCAGCCAAAAAGCCAGTGATAACGTTAGTTCATTATCACTTCGTATCCAGGCTTTCGTACTGATACAATCGGCCCAGACACTAGGTCGCTCCAGCCAATGAGCCAGTGATAGCGTTAGTTCGTTATCACTCGTATCCAGGCTTTCGTACTGGTACAATCGGTCCAGATACTATGTCGGGCCCACCCAAAGAGAAAGTGATAACGTTAGTTCGTTATCACTCGTATCCAGGTTTTCGTACTGATACAATCGGCCCAGACACTAGGTCGCTCCAGCCAATGAGCCAGTGATATCGTTAGTTCTTTATCACTCGTATTCAGGCTTTCGTACTGATACAATCGGTCCAGATACTTGGTCGGGCCAGCCAAAGGGCCAATGATACCGTTAGTATAATACATTAATTATTAATATATACAATTAAACAATAGCTATATAGAAAATAGCTTAACTGATCTTTAAAAACTAATATACAAATTAAAAAAATAATTAAACGACAACACAACATTTATAATAAAAGCATATATAAAATTAAATAACTTATTCTGTACACCTAAAGATCTAAAGTAATATACAAGTGTATCAACAAAATTAAAATCCGTAATTAATATGAACCATCATTTTTTAACAAAAGAAATTATTGCACATTCAGTGGGTTGTTGGTAGCAGGAACCGGTCTCTACTTTTTGTTGACGAAGCCCATCTGTTGCAAGACCTGCCTCGCTGCAATTGTTAATGTGCCGAAACCTGTCTGGGCCAAGATGAACACCCCCATACCAGCGTGAGACCACCACCATCACGTTCATAGCTCCCATCGTCTGCAGTAAATGTTAGCAGCCGGCTACCAGCCGCATTCTTCCCCGTCGTCTTCACAGTCCTGGGCCATACACCCTGGCAGACCGTCCTTGAGCACCCTGTATGCGTAGATGTTGTGTGTTGCTTGAGCGAATTTTTTATTTTCCAGCAATGTCGACAACATACCCTTGACTTGGTCCACTGATATTATTATAGCTGCATGGGCTTGAAATTTGCTTTTTCTGTCTGTTATGTACCTCCCCTATGATGAATTACCAATCTACTGATTACATGGTTTCTTGGCTGATCATGTTTTACATCTAAGTCCACAATTTCTGGTTCACGATCACAATTGGTTTGATTTAAAAATTTCATTTGGAGAAATTCTCTTGTAGCTTCCACCCACTGGTAGATTATACTTTCAACCAATGTTAGTATAATCTTAGTATAGCGTTAGTTCGTTATCACTCGTATCCAGGCTTTCGTACTGATACAATCGGCCCAGATACTTGGTCGGGCCAGCCAAAGGGCCAATGATACCGTTAGTTATTTATCACTCGTATCCAGGCTTTCGTACTGATACTAATCGGCCCAGATACTAGGTCGGGCCAGCCAAAGAGCCAGTGATAACGTTAGTTCATTATCACTCGTATCCAGGCTTTCGTACTGATACAATCGGCCCAGACACTAGGTCGCTCCAGCCAATGAGCCAGTGATAGCGTTAGTTCGTTATCACTCGTATCCAGGTTTTCGTACTGATACAATTCGGCCCAGACACTAGGTCGTTCCAGCCAATGAGCCAGTGATAGCGTTAGTTCTTTATCACTCGTATCCAGGCTTTCGTACTGATACAATCGGCCCATATACTAGGCCGAGCCAGCCAAAGAGTCAGTGATAGCGTTAGTACTTTACCATTCATATCCGCTTGTAAAGCTTTCTCAATGCTAACAATCTGCCCAGATACAAGGTTGAGCCAGCCAAAGGGCCAGTGATAACTCTTTTCAATCTTTCCTACCTTTCCCTCTTTGTGTCGACTTGTCTTTTCCTTCGCTCTCTCCTGACCGTGGTCTACCACCGACATTAGCTAACTCCGAATATCTGCGTTATCCAAATTCAACTACAGTGTAATAAAGGCCATACGCCATTACATATTTAGTGTCTTGAGCATAAAAGTGTATAAACTAGTAAACACTCGACAGTCTGTGAATAGAAACTATATCGTTGGCTAATAGCAACGCACTTAATATCATCTTGTAAAGCTACAACCTCCTTCTAAAATTTTGGCTATGTCATTAAAAAAAATATGGATGAGGGCTCTGTATTCAGAGAGACCTGGTTCATTCTTATTAAATGTAGTAGACAATATTTTAGTATTTTTGTTTACATGTGTTTTGGCAATAACGTTACGAGTGTGTGAGTTAAATGAGTTGGTAGGAACCTAATTAAATATTTTATGGACAAATATCTTATCTAAGGTGTTGGTAAGATGTTTATGCTTGGTGGTTAATTAAATTGGTTATAAACATGTCACTATTTTCAATTTTAAATATTTACATGAAGAGTTTTGAGAACATTAACAGAATTAATTTGCACCTTAATTGACACAGAACGTTTTTCAAAGAGAATAAAGCTCCTGACAGACTTTTACTTACCCTCTCACTTACATCTTGAGCCTGTAATTACTGTCTTTCCTAAGTAGCATTTTGCACTAAAAGGGTTTTTACACTTGCAGTTGAATTAATTTTACATTGAACTATTATCTATCGTTTATGACATTACGCGTTATATTGTATTATAAGCTGATCTACGATATTACGCTTGACCATATTATTGAAAAGAACACCTATTTTGTCATAATCACTACACTCTATACATAAAAAAATTTTAAAATAAATTTTATACCATTACGTATGTTTTATTTATAAATAAGTCAATCAATGTAACTAAATAAAATGTAAAAATTGGTATATAACTTGAGTTTATTCATTTAGCACTTTAAATATGTATATTTTGTATCGAAAAGATATCCTAAATGCTGATTATTGCAATAAACACCCTTTATTTCTACGTTCTTGATTTGACATGTAGGTAAGCAGTACTTCCACTATATTTCATGTGATAATTTTCATATTTAAAGTTCAATTTATAGTTGTTATATAACATATAAGCTCTATTTACAAGTATAAGGCTTTTGTTATTTAACTGCGTTTTCTTTAACATCTATAATTTATTAGTGTTTTACGCATACAGAACTAAACTAACTGTAACACAGTGCGCAGCCAGCTGCCGTGGAGGAAGGACTTGTATTATCAGTGCTCCCTGTTATCAAGATGTCTGATTGTGCAACCTGCAATGACCCGATTCCTGAAGAAATTGATTTCGTTAAGTGTTCTAATTGTTTGTTAAAATATCATTTTGAATGTGCTGAAGTGGAGGAAGATAAATGGAGGCGTTATGGTGCAAAAAGAAGAGATGCATGGAAGTGTCACAAGTAAGTTCAGAGCAATAAAGATAGTCATTTTCCACAAGAAGTTATAAATCATCTGCATAAGGAGTTTTTATCTAAAATGGAGAATACCATAAAACATCACTTTACTGTTTATGAAAAAAATATTGGTCAACAAATAAATGAGTTAAAGGAGTCTGCAAACTTCATATCTGCTCAAGTTGACAGCCTTGAGGGAAAATTAACTGAGGCTCTTAGCAAGATTAAGATATTAGAGAAAAAACCAAAATGCAATCATGTTTGAAAATATTAACTTTAAAAAAGGAAAATAAATGTTACTAGCATTTAAAGTTGAAAATTTGGAGCAGTATGGCAGGAATAGGAATATTCAGTTGGAAGGTGTTCCCGAAGTACCTAATGAGCAAATGGCAGATGCTCTTAAAAACTTGTCATCTGTAGTTGATGAACCTGTTGATTTCCGGGCAGATATTCAGGCAATTCACCGTATCCCTACTAAACGCAACAAAGGTCCAAAACCAATTATAGTCCAATTTACAAGTAGGACAGAAACGTGATGCTTTAATTAAGAAAGCTAAATCCATCCAGATTAAGGCCACCAACTTTGTTCAAGACAGCCCGAACATAAGTGCATATGTTAATGAGCACCTTAACTCCCTATTACAAAAAATACCAGTATATTATATCATGCCAAAAAGCTCAAACACTTGGGATATGCGTTTGTATGGGTGTCAGACGCAAAGATTTTTGTGAGAAAATCAGAAGGTGCGCAGCGGGTTCAAGTGTCGACACTGGCTGACTTGAGCAAGCTCGCTGGTCAAGACATAGAAAAAGTTTCTTTTTGATTATATTTGAAAACATAAGGATGTGTTTGGATCTCCAATAGACAGTTTTTTTTTCCAAATGGACAGGAACGATATATATTTAAAAGACATTAATATATTTTGTATCAATATAAGAAGCTTAAGAAAACATTTTGATGAACTAATATTATATTTAAATTCCTTACATATAAAATATTCAATAGTAGTTCTGACAGAAGTGTGGATCAAGTCAGGGGAGGAGGACCGGTTCCAGCTTCCAGGTTTCAACATGTTGCATGCAACCTCGGCTTGATAACGCTGCAGGTGGAGTTGTTATCTATGTGGACTCTGCACTGACCTACACCCACAGCCTTCTACTTCTAAACAACTAATCAATGTAAATCTTAATCTTAGTTATAATAGTATTACATTCAAGCTTGCAATCTATGGTATTATATATATCGTCAATGTAAATTTCATTATAATGCATTTAAATGTGAATTTGAAAATATATATAACATTAATAGCGATCCTATTATTTTTGTTGGAGACATGAACATCTGCACATTGCGCAACAATGACTCAGGGAAAGATTATTTGAATCTTATAAGCGCATATGGTTTTGAAAATCTTGTTAATGTCCCAACTAGAATTGTAAATAACTCTGCTTCCTCGCTAGACCATGCTTTGATAAGAAACTCAAAGGGCATAAGCAAAATCAAAAAATCAAATCAAAAAACATCTTTATTTCCATTATGGTACAAAAATTTAGAAATCATAGGAGCACAATTTTTAAATTTATAATATAAAATTACTTAATGTAATTAACACCAAAAACATAAAACTGCAAACAAATTAAATACTTATATATATATATATATATATATATATATATATATATATATATATATATATATACATATATACATACACATACATACAGTATTGTATAGACTGCTCTAATGATTGTGGAAATGTTTCCTCACATAGGTGCATAGCACCTATGCGTGAGAGAATGAGTCCCATTAATTCAAAAATAATTTTCTTAGGGAAATAAGATGTTAAAATAATGTTGTTTAGTAAAAAAATATATAATAGAAAAATAATTCATTTAATAATTATAAATACTGATAACGCTCATAGTGGTAAAGAAGAAAAAGCAATATGAGGTAACAGAAGAGACGCAATAGCAAACATACTTATCAGTGAATGTAGGTAATTAAAATAAGGATAAACTACGAAATATTAGTTGATAAGAAATAAAAAACCGACAGACAAACGGACTCCTCAGTCAGGACAATGCTTGAGGCCTCTGCCCCTCCTTTCAATTAGCCTACCCCAAACTAATCTTACCCCGCACCTCTACCTACCACGTTGGCCACCAACACCACACGCTCACAACTCACACGCACGAACCCACACAACACCCCCCCCCACACACACACACACACACACACACACACACACACACACACACAACGCCACACACACACACACACACACACAAAACTATCACCATGCGATCACAAATATAAAATCACGCTCCCATCCTGTAATCCAATTTTGGACATAAAATTCTGTAATCAAATGTTATAATCCTTTCCATATAATCACGACCCACACTTTTTAACCAGTTTTTTTTACTTTTATTTTATAAGTTGATAATTTATACAAAAACATATCCTTGAGAAATTCTGGTAAATTTCTATAAAATAATGTAAGAAACATAAAATGTATTTGTCTTTGAAAAAGTTCTATTTAGCCTGGGTGTAAATATGGAGGATGTAAAAATTTCTTATTGCGTAATGGTGATTCGGAATTCGAATATACTTCTGTAATTTTTGAAAATATATACAACTACTACTCGAACAAAACAGCTGTCTTATATCCAAAACATCCATTTCGGTGAACAGCGCCTCCGTGCGTAATGCCTATTTTTTCCCAGTGCTGCTTTAAGTATTGCTTTCTGAGTTACAAACAGTGGATTTAAAATACTTCTATAACTAGCACCCCACATTATTATCCCCCCTCTAAAAGCGATTGAACATATGCGAATATAAGCTACTCTTATTTCTTCTAAAGTTAAAAAGTCATGCAGTTGACGAAAAGCATAAATTGAGTTTTCGAAGTCTACCATTAACATAGTGAACATGTGCAGATGAATTCATTCTGTTGTCCAATATATAACACCTAAATATTTATAATTATCAACCCTTTCTAAAGATCCGCAATGACAAACCAGACTTACCACACGTGTGTAGTTTAATTAAATTAATGGGAGTGTCACTGCTGTCGTCTCAGGGCAATAGGCATAAATTTAGACTTAGATAAATTTAAGGAAAGCAAATTTTGATCAAACCATTTTTTATTAGATAAAGGGTCACTATGCGCTTTTTGGAAAAACTTCTTCCCAATTGGACCCCTCAAAAAATAGAGCAGTATCGTCTGCAAAAAGTAAAAGCTTACCAGAAATTCTAATTTTATAAATATTATTTATATAGATTAAAAACAGAATAGGTCCTAAAGTGCTACCCTGGATTACTCCATAATTTACAGATGCCAGATTACTATTGATTCCGTTAATTGTGGTTATTTGCCTACGATTTTCGAGATAACTATTCAAACCAATTAAATGAATTATTTTTTATTCCAACTAATTTTAATTTGTATCTATCAAAACGGAATCAAATGGTTTGGCTAATAAAATCGAGTGCAATGCCAATAAATATTTTTTGTTAGGATGTTTACTTTGACTTCAGTTCAGACTCCTAAGATATTAAAAAAAGCATCTGCGATATTTTTAATTTTTTAGATTTTCTAAAAAACCCCGTAAATTGACAGTCACTTAATTATATTCATTCTCATTCTAAATTAAGTGAACTAATTTGGTCTTTAACTACCTTCTCCAAGACTTTGGAAAATACACTTAAACAGGCCTAATCGGTACATTGTAGTTTGGACATCGAGGGTAACGTCATCCGCTTTTTAAATAATGGAATGGACTTTGGCGATCTTGAATAACGTCTGGAAATTTTGACCTCGTACGTATACCTTAAATTAAACTATGTGGCAAGAAGCGGAATGCAGAGGAAATGATAATTGTTTTTCAATCAAGAGGGACGCGGATATAACAAATCATACCCCGGAGCTGATGCCCACCCACGCCCAATGCTAGTAAACGTACCGGTGAAGTTCTGTCTCATCTGTGAATAGGTGTGAATTGAGTACATTCCTGTGTTAACCGTAATAGTCATTGTCATTCAACGGGACAGGTTTGGCAGCCCCCGCTCGAGTCAATAGCCCGTAGCTAAATTGTTAACCTACTTTGTGCATAAAATACCAATTATTAAATTCTTCAGGCCACCTGTTCGACACGTGGCAAGTTTTCACGTCAGAGTCCGAGTTGCATGGTTTTATCACCTGTAAATTGGTGTAATGGGGAAACTGTTATTTTTTTATTCCATCACCCTTCCCAGATAATATCATTTATTATTTGCCAAAAAAGTTTCGGATTATTATCTTACCTACTGAATAATTTTTTGAATCTGTAATAGTTAAATTTTGGCTGATCTTTAATTTGCGAATATCAATCTGTTTCTCAATTGTATGTAGTTATTCTCTTAGATTCAGATTGAACGGCCTTGTTTTTTGAGGTAGTTTGCTTACTTATATTATCCCCTTTTCCTAATGTAAAAAAAATGCAATGCATTAAATGCATATGTAAGGGATATTGGAATCACTAAACCATTGTGCTCTTGGAATATTAGTGATATCTGGTGTACAGAGCAAGAAATCACTCCTAGGCTTTGTTGAAGGTACGTGGATTATAGATATACTGAAATTTAGACAATTAATGTTAGCTGATTGGGGAAATGGTAATATAAATACTGTATGATTGTTAAATAAAATGTGTAAATATTTTTTTTATGAAATATATATTATAATAGTTGTAAATGATGAATGCCAAAAGTCTGAAAATCTTAAACAGTAAACATAAGGAAAAGGTGTGAGTGGATAACTGATAACCTAGTACGTTTAATAAACAGGAAAAATAGAGTCTGTACAAAAGAAATATGATAAAGATCGAAATAATTTAATTACTCAAGCCTAGCTAAATAATAAAAACCTATTCGAAATTCGTAAGCGAAACAGATTAAGGGAAGTAAAGATGAATTATTACTCATATCTAATAGAAAAACTGCAATGGCGATACTAAAAAATATTGGGAATGTAAATAAAAAAAGTTTATGAAATCCTAAAAAAAAAAAACAAATATTGAGAGGATAAAGGTAAATGACACACTGCTCAATGTTATCTGAGGAGTGGGAAATGAATTTAATTATTGCTAATACTTTGTAAAATGAGTATTTCATTCACGAAATATTATGCAAGAGTTAAAAAACAATGAAGTGGAGTGTGTTAACAATGTAGAATTGTTATGACGAGATTTGTACGGAGTAATTTGAAGATAATAATTGTTTTAACAAATTTATGTATAACCTGCCACTGAAATAAACTGAAATTGTTAAAAATATGAAAAATACAACGATATGTTTAGGGTGGATTTTGGATGGTGTAAAATATTGTTTACATAGTGAAAAAAAGTATAGAATTATTTGTACACCACTTTTATTATGATATTTTTTAATAAATCCATTTACAGCATAGGTGGTATTTTCCGGAACAAAGTTTAAAATTGCCTCAGTTGTGCCTGTGTTCCAACGTCTGGATGCGAGAGAGGATGTATCGTCCTCATCGATGCCTATATCTAACTGATTAATTCCATTGTCGGGCGGGAGAAGGGCATATTTGAAACATTAGTAAAGAGTGAAAAGTGAGTGAGAGTAGAGTGTGTTTTTTAGGGTGTGGTGGGTTGGTTTTTCGTGTGTGTCGTGGTTTGTGTAGGGAGCGGAGTGAGAGGGGAGGGGAGAGGGGGGAGGGTACTTTATATATATCTCTGATTGTCACTGACCTGAGATGGGGGGTGTGGACTTTTAGACGAGCCAATAACGGTTTCTTGCCTGGAAGAGGGACGGATCTGGCCATAAGAGGCATGTCAAGTTGCATAACTGACTCTGGTTTGGATTAAAAATTATGTACACCTATTTGCGTTTATAGGTCATCGATTATTTCGTAAGGCATTCGACGTTTTAGGATGTAAATATATTAATAAATAAATTCAGAAGGTGTGGGATTGGTTGGTAACTAGGCTCTATTATGGTTATAATCTTTATTTCCTAAAGAAAGAAAACAAGTTGTCAAAATAAATGGAGTATTAAGTGGATGTGGTTTACAATTGAACTAACGGAACAGCTCAAGGAGGGGTGCTTGGCCCATTGGTTTTTTTTGTTTATATATCAATGATCCTTTTAGAAATGAAACTATATTTCTAAGGTGTTTTGCAGTATGCAGACCGACACACGCGTTGGTCTATTCAGCCATACTAACAACAAGGATATTCCTGACGATAAGAGTAGACCAAAGATTTGCTAAATATCTCAGAGTGGCTAGTTAAAAATAAAATGCTCATTAATTGTTTCTAAGTCTAAATGGCATATCAATTGTTTTGATCAGGACTAAGAAAATAGAACTGAGAATACAAAATTTCTTTGGCTTTCGCTGTCACAGGTACTTGTGTATTTATAATTGTAGCTGTCCAATTATAGAGTTTTGTTAAATTAGGTTAAGTATCTAGGTCTCCATATAGATAAATACTTGTAAAATGGGTATTTTTTCTCACATAAATATTTTAGGAAAAAAATTTAAATAAAAGTTAAATTATTCTCTTTACCATTATTGCGAAATCATCTGAAAGTGGAATCAATTAACGAAACCTGTATTGCTCATGTGGCTAGAAGAGTACCATGAGATATGGAATAATACACTATGGTGGAACTTTTCATACTACTGTTTAAACCCCTGTTATTGCGTCCTCAAAGAAATGCCATTAGCACACTATATGGAATAAAACGAATGGAACAGAGTGAGTTACTTGTGTTGTTGTCTGAACAACGTAGATATTAACTTTTAACCACATTTATATGTACAGCATTTGTAATGTATATACAGTAGACATACACTAGATCACTTTTATATAATAAAAGAAAATGTGAGAAGTACTAACCAGATCCTGCAAAACAGAATAATGTTTCAGAAGTTCCAAATAATGAAAAATAAGAAAGGTAGCAGGCACCAATTTTACTACATTGGGGGCCAAAAATATTCAATAGCTATTTTAGAATCTTTTGGAAATGAAGTTTATTTTGAATCTAAACCGAAGGTAAAGTGGAAAGCCCGTCAATTTATATATAACAGATGGGCTCTTGATGAAATCTCATTGTTGGTTTAACTCGCTATTGGATATTCCATAGATTATTTATTGTTATAGGTGTTCTTCTTTATTGTTTGCGTAATGGAGTGATTTATTGAATTGTGTTATTAAGTATATTGGGGGGAATTTATAATTTATTGTTATTGAGTATGTATATATAGTGTAATTTATTGTTTGCTCCTTGCTGTTTTAATTTGATTGCTGGTTGTTATGCATTATTTATAGTTTAATAATGTTTAAATTGATGAAACGAGTAGTTATTTAATGGGTAAGTATTGGGTGATACATGTCA